>NW_006922519.1:216949-220203 GCF_000298275.1 Orycteropus afer afer | reverse complement strand
TTTGGGCTCCATTTCATTTTTGACAACGTCCAATTTTCCTAGATTCATACTTCGCACATTCCATGTTCTGATGATTAATGGATGTTTGCAGCTGTTTCTCCTCAATTTGAGTGGTGCCACATCACCAGATGGAGGTCTCAAAAGCTTTATGTTATCCATATGAGTAAGGCTGGTTGCAGCTCTTTCCCAGTCCTATTTTGAGAGCCTTCTAACCTAAGTGACTCATCCTCCTTCTCTGTATTGGACAATGTTTCAGGACTATTCATAAAGTTGTGCAGCAATGTATCAGATAGTGTTTCTCTGCTATTCTTAAGGTTTTCCCTGACCAATTCTTTGAGAAGTGGATGTCCTCTTCCTTCTTCCTAGTCTGTCTCAGTCTGCAAGCCACGCTGATATCTGTGTAGTATGTGCACCCTGCTGGGTTTGAAACACCTCTGGCACAGCCTCAAGACTCACAGCAACACATCACCACAGTAGGACAAACCGACAGACAAGTTTGTCTCCCTTAGGTGTTGGAAACCTCTCCAACCTCCCCTTACCTGGATCCCTGCTGCTGCCTCTTTGCTCTGTCCTGGGCCCTCTGTCCTTTTTCTGTCCTTCTCCCTGCTTTTTGCTTTGTTGCTTGTGGAGCGTGGCCTGGGTTCCCTCCCCTCACCTAAATCCCTGTAGCTGACTCCACTTCTTCAATAGTGCTTTGCTTATCCAAGGCCTCTTTCCTTTCCATATAAAGTTAGTGATTGGGTTTCCATATCCTTAAATAATGTTGATGGGATTTGAATTGGAATTGCATTGAATGTATAAATTGCTTTGGATAGAATTGACATTTTCATAATGTTCAATCTTCCTATCCAGGGGCATGGTAGATTCTACCATTCATGTAGATCTCTTATAGTTTCATGAAGTAGTCTTTTGTAGTTTTCTTTGTGCAGGTCTTTTGTGTCCCTGGTAAGATTTATTCCCCAGTATTTTATTTTTTGGAGTAGCTATTAAAAATAGCTATTGTAAATAGCTCTGGTAGCAATAGCTCTGTTAGCATAGTGCCTAAGGCACTTGACTGCTAACCAGAAGGCTGGCGGTTCAAATCCACTAGCCACTCCTCAGAAGGAAGGTTGGGCAATCTACTTCTGTAGTGATACTGCCTCAGAAACCCAAGAACGGGTCGCTATGAGTCAGGGCAGACTCGACGGCACACAACAACAACAACATTGTAAATGTTATTGATTTCCTTATTTCTTTTTCAGCAATCTCTTTGCTAGTGTAGAGGAATCCAACTGACTTTGGATGTTGATCTTGTATTCTGTCACGATGCTAAATCTCTCAATTAGTTCCAGTAGATTTTTTACTGAGTCCCTTGGGTTTTCTAGGTATAGGATTATATCATCAGCAAATAAGGACAGATTGACTTATTCCTTACCAATTTGGATGGCTTTGATTTTCATTTCTTGCCTTATTGCCCTGGCTAGGACTTCCAACACAATGTTGAATAGAAGTGGTAATGTGGGCATCCTTTTCTGGTTCTGGTTCACAAGGAGAATGGTTTTAGTCTCCATTGAGAGTAATGTTGGCTGTTGGTTTTGCATAGATCCCTTTTATTGTGTTGAGTAATGTTCCTTCTATTCCTATTTTGCTCAGAGTTTTGATCAGGAAATAGTGTTGGATATTATCAAATGCCTTTTCTGCATTGACTGATATGACCATGTGGTTCTTTTCTTTTGTTTTATTTACGTGGTGGATGACTTTGATTGTTTTTCTAATGTTGAATCATCCTTGCATACCTGATATGAACCCCACTTGGTCATAATGAATGATTTTCTAGATATGTTGTTGTTGGAGTCTATTGACTAGGATTTGGTTGAAGTTTTTTGCATGTGTATTCATGAGGAATATTGGTCTGTAGTTTTCCTTTTGAGTGATGTCTTTGCCTAGTTTTGGTATCAAGGTTATGCTTGCTTCATAAAATGAATTTGAGAGTATTCCATCTTTTTCTACGTTTTGGAATACTTTGAGTGGGATTGGTGTCAGTTCTCTGAAAGTCTGGTAGAATTTTCTAGTGAAACTGTCTGGGCCAGGACAATTTTTTGTTGGTAAGTTTTTCATGACCTGATCAATTTCTTCTTCTGTTATGGATCTGTTCAACTTTTCCACATCAATCTGTGTTAGTTCAAATAAGTGGTAGGTAGGTAGGTGTGTTTCTTGAAATTTGTCCATTTCTTCCAAATTTTCAAATTTGTTGGAGTACAGTTCTTCATAGTATCCTGACAGTATCCTTTTATTTCAGTTGGTTCTGTTTTAATATCACCCATATTTTTTTTTCTTACTCATGTTATTTGTTTTCTCCCCCTCTTTTCCTTTCTTAAATTTTCTTGTGATTTTTCAATTTTATTAATCTTTTCAAAAAACCAACTTTTAGCCTTGTTGATTTTTACTATTGTCTTTCTATTGATTTCTGCTCTAATCTTAATGATTTCCTTTCTTCTGGTGACTCTAGGCTTTTCTTGCTCTTCCTTTTCTAATTGTTGGAGATGTTGGTTTATAGTGTTGATTTTGCCTCTTTCTTTGGAGGGGGGATATGTGCATTTAATGCTATAAATTGACCTCTGATCATTGCTTTTGCTGAGTCCCAAAGATTTTGGTATGTTTTGCTTTCATTCTCGTTTGATACAAGGAATTTTTAAATTTCATTTTTTATTTCCCCTCTTATCCAATCTTTCTTGAAGAGGGTGTTGTTCAGTTTCTATGTTTTTACTATTTTTCCATTGATCTTCCTAGTGTTGATTTGTCATTTGATAGCATTGTGATCTGAGAAGATATTTTGCAGTATTTTAAAATTTATTAAGGTTTGCTTTATGGCCTAATATATGGTCTATCATGGAAAATGTTCCATGTGCACTGGAAAATAATGTATATTGCATTGTTTTTTTCATGAAGTGCTCTGTAGATGTCTATAAGGTCAAGTTGTGGACTGTATTGTTTAGCTCTTCTGTGTCTTTGTTGAGTTTCTTTCCAGTTCTATCTTTCATAGAAAGTGGTGTATTAAAGTTTGCCACTATGACAGTGGTGTCATCTATGTGACTTTTCAACTCTTTTAAAGTCTGATTTATGTATTTTGGGGCTCTTCTTTGGATCCATAAATATTTATTGTGGTTATATTTTCTTGTTCAATTGATCCTTTAATCATTATATAATGTCCTTCTTTGTCTTTTATGGTGGTTTTTGACTTAAAGTCAATTTGATCAGAAATTAATTTTGCCACT
>NW_006922519.1:187864-216819 GCF_000298275.1 Orycteropus afer afer | reverse complement strand
TTGTGTTTATGAATCATGTTACCATTTTGTTTGTTGCTTTTGTTTTAATAGTTGCTAAATATTTACTTTGTCCTCTTTTTTTATTGTGAAGGTTTATCATTATCTTTGAGGTTACCCTGTGATTTATAATTTTCTCTTCATCTTTAGAACAGTCCATTCTATCTTGCAACTCTCTTGGTTCGCAATTGTCCTCATTTGCCAATTAATTTTTCTGGTTCCCTGTTTACAATCTTGTAAGCTTATTTTACTTTGGATACTTCCATAGCTGTGTTGGTTTCTGGGTTATGTGATCTTGTATATTAATGGTTGCTTATTGTTTGCTAGCATTGGTACTCTGTTCAAAGGATTCTCTTTAGTATATCTGGTAAGGTTGGTCTGGTTTTAACAAATTCCCTTAATTTCTGCTTATCTGGCAATCTCCTGATTTCACCCTCATATATGGGGGACATTTTTGCCAGGTATAAAATTCTTGGTTGGAAATTTTTCTCTTTCATGGTTTTATATATATACCATGCTATTGTCTTCTTGCTTGCATAGTTTCTGCTGAGAAATCAGGGCTTATTCTTATAGGTTGTCCCTTGTAAGTAACTTTTTGTTTTTCCTGTGAGATTATCAGGATTCTTTCTTTGTCTTTGGTTTTGATATGTTTGATGATGATATGTGTTGGTGGTTTTCTTTTCTGTTCTATCCTGTTTGGGGTTTGTTGGATTACCTGAATGGATATATTCTCATCTTTCATCTGATCAGGGAAATTCTCTTCCAACAAATCATGGACAATTATCTCAATGGTTTTATTTTTCTCTTCCTGTTCTGGAATTCCAATGGCATGTAGTTTATTCCTTTTGATGGTATCCCACATCAACCTTAGGCTTTCTTCATTTTGTTTTGATCTTTTTTTCTGATTCATCTGTTTCCAAAGAAGTATTCAGTTATTTGCCTTCAATCTCACTAATTCTGTCTTCCATTGATTTAATTCTACTCCTTTGCCCTTTTAATGTGCTATCTATTTCTAACAATTTAGTATTAATCTTCTGGATTTCATCTGTAGATTTAGAATCATTTCTAATTTTCCATTTATTTTGCCATTTTGTTCTTGCATTTTCTTCTGAAATTGTTCTAGGTTTTTGTCTGTGTTTTCCTTTATTTTGTCAGTGTTCTCCTTGACCTGTCTCTCAATCCTTTGAAGATACCTAAATATAATTCTTTTGAATTCCTTATCAGGGGTTCTAATGCTACTTCTTCCTCAGGGATGTATTCTGGATATGTGTCCTCCTCCTTTATTTCTACCACTTTATCTTTCTTCTTTGTGTGGACTGTTACAGTCTGTTGTCTCTGAGACATTGTGACATTGTTGTTTTTAGATCTCTGTTAACTTCTCATTGAGAACAGTAAGGGAGAGTCAGGCTTTTCTTGGTGGTCATTTACCATTGGCCAGTTGTTGGAGGAGGAAGTGGTGGCTCTCACTCAGTAAGTGAGGCTGCAGGAGGTGCAGGTGTGGTTGCATCATATGGTCACAATTTCTGTCTCCCACTCTGTTAGATAAAAACAGCAATCAAATAACCACCAAAAAAGTAAAAGTAAGTGGACAAAAAACATACAGAATAAACACACAGGAACAATCACCAAAAAATGAAAAAGGTAAAGGAAAGAAAAGAAATAGCCCACAATATCTAGGGAGAGGACAACAAGAGAAAAAAAGTACAGTAGGAAAATAGTGAAGAAAAAAAAAAATGGGAAAAATGCAGAAAGAAAAACAAAGAACAGGCTTATCCATGAGAAAAAAACAAATTGGAACCAGGAACAGGGAAAAGAGAAAAAGGTTAAAACTAGAACCTTGGAAGGGAAGAATAAAGAGCAATGATAACAATAATTTTAAAACAGACAAAATCAAACAAACTAAAAAAATCTGGGCAGCATGAGGCAGGGCACCCAAGCTCCATCCGAGCACACAGACTGGGATGGAATTCTTGTCAGCCCAGAATGTGAGTGGGAGTGAGGGATGGCTGCATTGCTTCATTCACCAAGAAGTTGTGAGGTATAAGAGTAAGAAGGAGAATATCACACCTCTCCACTCATTGGTGTCTGGAAGGTCCTTGTGGTTCCCAGCAAGTGGAGCCTATTCTTAAGTCCCTGGAATCTGGTAGAACAATGTCACTTTAAATATCCAAAATGCTCATACTGTTTGTAAATAATTCAAAATGGTTGTGCCCTCCACACAGGCAAAAGTCCACAAATAGGCCCACCTTCCTCTTCACTGCTTCCCCTTTTATTCACCAGCCACCAGTGTAGTCTCTGGCTAGCAGGGCCAATTTTTAGGTTAATTCTTAGGTCCTTGCACCACTCAGCAATATCCAAGCTGTCTGTGCCATCAGGATCACTGCCAGACTGCAGCTCCGTATGTCTCTTTTTTTGGTGTTTTCATGTAAATTCTTCTACTAGTTGGAGTTTAGTACACTTCTATATCTTTCCCTTCAAAGATCAGGGCTCCAGGATTGTCTTCTGTATCTGTGTTAATTGGTCCCCCTTTTCTTTGTTGGAAAGGGTCTGTGCAGTCTTTCTGCCTATTCCATCATCTTACCAGAAGTCAGGACTTGTGTTCTTAATGATAAATAATGTAACATACAAATACACAAAATATTTTAAAAGAAATTTCAAAAATTAACACATATGAATTGCCAATAAGTACATTGTTGTTGTTGTTGTTGTTATGTGCCGTCGAGTCGGCCCCGACTCATAGCGACCCCTCCTTGGGTTTCTGAGGCAGTATCACTACGGAAGTAGGATTGCCCAACCTTCCTTCCGAGGACTGGCTGATAAGTACATTAAAATATGTTTAATATTATTAGCCATAAAAGTAAAATAAAGTCAGAATGTGATAATACTAGATCTTGTTTTTGTTGTTGTCATGTTCTGTCGAGTCAGCTCTGACTCATAGCAACCCCTCCTTGGATTTCCAAGGTGGTGTCACTATGAAAGGAGATTTCCCAACCTTTCTTCTGAGAAGTGGCTGGTGGGTTTGAACGATCAGCCTTCTGGCTAGCAGTCAAGTGCCTTAGGCACTATACTACCAGAGCTCCATAATACTAGATACTCATCACAATACCTAAGAAAGAAAGAAAGAAAGAAAGAAAGAAAGAAAAGAAAGGAAGACTGAGCACAGCAAGTTCTGCTTAGAAAATTCATGCTGTGCTAATGAGATCATAAAATAGTACAGCCACTTTGTGAGATAATTTTGCAGTTTCTTACATATTAAAAAATAATAAACATCTTATTGTACACAGAATCAATTAAAAGCATGTAAATAGACAGATGTATAAACCAAAAATGTAAATGTGCTAACTGTATATATGCTACATTCATTAAAAATCCACTAATTTATACAAAATAATTTTTACGGTCCTCATACTCAAAACTAAGTAAATGGCTGAACACCAATTTTTTCTTACTGTGAGCATCACTACGTATGTACAAATTTGACCTTCATTTTGGATTTTATGTTTTAATTCATGTAGACCATGGAACAACAACTTTGAATGTTTCCTGTATATTGTTCGTTAAGTAACCCAATTACTAGCATTGTTTTTATCTGTACCAATTAAGACTGTTATCTTACAAGTGACTGAAAGCCACTGAAGATATCTCAACAAAAGTAGAAGAGAGATAGTAGCTAGTAGAACTCAGAAAGAAACTGGAGCCAGGAAAAAACAACGTTAGCCAGATAAACTAGACTAAGATTGAGATCTTAATTTCAAATTTCAAATTCATTGAAAAAGGAGCTGGTTATGGATTGGATTGTGTCTCCCTTCCACTCAAAAATGTGGGAACTGACCCCTTGATAATGTTGACAAAAACTTGTATTTTGTAAGATTTTACCCTATTTTCTAGTAAATAAATAAATAAATAATGTTTTTTTCTGTTCCAAAAACAACAGAAAGATTTTGGTAAAATCTCTGTGGTTTCCTGATAGGTAGTTGAAGCATATGTACCTCAGTTCTTATTTGTTCTGAATTAATGTATAATATATGCTTTACGGTAGTATTTTTAAGGAGCTGTGGTGGCATGGTTAAGGCATTGGGCTGCTAACCAAAAGGTAGGTGATTTGAACCCACCAGCTGCTCCATGGAAGGAAGATGAGGCAATCTACTTCTTTTTTTTTAGGATTTGGGTGAAGATTTACAGAGTAAATTCATTTTTCATACAGCAGTTCACATATACTTTGTCTCATGTCATTGACCAAAATTTACAATGCAGCAGCTCCCCTCCCACTTCCTCCCCATAGTTACCTCCTCCCAGTGTCCATCCCTTCATACTCTTCTGCACCCTGAGCTATCTCCCTGTGCATAAGCAGCCCTTCCTTCTCCCATGATTGTTCTCTCCAGGGTGTGTGTCTACTTGAGGTAAATGTTTAACTCACATGCCTGTACTTTGTTTGGCTGGAAACCACAGTTGTGGGTTCAATTCCAGACCTGAAGGGCAGCTAGGGGCCATAGTTTCAGTGGTTACACCAGGCTCTATTGGACCAGCAAACCTGGTCCCCACCTTCTTTTTTTTTTTTTTTTCTCCAAATGATTTTGAGGTTTGTACCACATTGTTCTCCCTCTTTATGTAGGATCTCCTACTTCCCTTCCAAGTGGATGGCAGTGGTAGCTGGGCACCATCTAGTTCTTCTGGTCTCATAGTTGTATAGGTTGCAGATCGGATGGTGTACCAGTCGCTAGGACTGATTGTTTCCATTAATTTTGGTTTTCTTCTTTCTTCTTGAGGCAATCTACTTCTATAATGTTGTACAGTTTTGGCAACTCAATGAGGGTTGCTATGGGTCAGAATCAAAGAGAAGACAATATTTTTCCCCCCCTTGGTAATAGTTTTAGAGTTTATGGCAGAAATATAACTTGGTACAAATTTCCAATCTGGGGTACTAGCAAGTAAGGACTATAGAGCATCTTAACATATGTTTTTAAAATTGTTACTCTATTAATTTAATTTAATTTAAATCACATCCTGTTTCCAAAGTAAAGAAAGCACCTAGAAAATAGTAATAAATGTGTTACAAAATAGTGTAAATTAGAAAACAGCCAAAAATGGGACAGATATAACTATGCATAGCATAAGTCCAATACATTTTCTATTGGGGGAGGATCTACAAATCATACTCTGTGATCTTGTTGAATTTTGCTATAATTGCTAGGGTGAGATGATATCTCATTGTTGCTTTGATTTGCATCTCTCTAACAACTAATGACCACAAGCATTTCTTCATGCTTGGTCACCTGAATATCTTTGGTGAAATGTCTGTTCATGTCATCTGCCCATTTTTTCAATGGATTGTTTGTCTTTTTGAAGCTGAGGTGTTGAAATTTTCAAGATAAATCCCTTGTCAGATATGTCATTGACAGATATTTTTTCCCCAATCTGTATGTTCTCTTCTTACTCTTTTGGAGAAGGCTTTTGCTGCACACAATAATTTATTTTTTAGATAATCTCAGTTATCTAGTTTATCTTTTGCTGTTTGTTTATGTTTTGTTATGTTTGATAGCTTATTTATGCTATAAATTAGAGCCCTTAAGTTTACCCGTGTTTCTTCTTTGATGATCTTTAAGGTTTTAAGTTTTGTGTTTAGATCTTCTTTCCATCTTGAGTTAGTGTTTGTGTATGGTGTAAGTATGGATCTTGTTTCATTTTTCTGCAAATGGATATCCAGTTTTTCCAAAGCCATTTGTTAAAGAGACTATCTCTTGCCCCATGTAATGAGTTTCAGACCATTGACAAAGATCAATTTTCCAAATGTGGATGGATCTATTTCTGAATTCACAATTCTGTTCCACTGGTTTATATACCTGTCATTGTACCAAGAATAGGTTGTTTTGATTAATGTTGCTGTATAGTAGGTTTGGAGGTCAGAAAGTATGAGGTTTCATGTTTTGTTCTTCTTCAGTAGTGCTTTGCTAATCCATAGTCTCTTTCCTTTCCATATAAAATTAGTGGTTGAGTTTTCCACGTTCTTAAAGAATGTTGATGGACTTTGCGTCAGGATTCTATTGAATCTATAGATTGATTTGAGTACTATTGATATTTTCATAATGTTCCATCTTCTTATTTTTAAATATAGTATGTTCTTCCATTTATGTAGGTCATATATTTTCTTGCAGTACTGTTTTGAAATTTTCTTTGTATAGGTCTTTTGTGTCTCTGGTAAGATTTATTCCTAAGTGTTTTATCTTTTTTTGTAGCTATTGCTAATGGAATTGCTTTCTTTATTTCCTTTTCAGAGATCTCTTTGTTGTTGAAGATGAATCCAACTGATTTTTTTTTTAATGATGATTGTGCCATTTTGTTGAATCTTTAAAAAAATTCTAGTACTTTTCTTGTTGAGTCTCTTGGGTTTTCTATGTATAGGATCATATCATCTGCAAAAGAAACCAAAACTAAACTCACTGGCATTTAGTCAATTCTTACTCATAATGAGGCCTGTTGAGTTTCCACTGCTACAAATCTTTATAGAAATAGACTCCCTCGTTTTCCTCCTGTGGAGCAGTTGGTGGATTTGAACTGCTGACCTTCTGGTTATCAGCCAAATATCTTACCCACAGTGCCACCACAGCTCCTACATACTTTTACTTCTTCTTTGCCAATTTGCATGATGTCTATTTCTCTTTTTTGCCTTATTAACCCGACTGTGACTTCCAATACAATGTTGAGTAGGAATAGTGATAGAGGGTATCCTTGTCTGGTTCCCATTTGCAAGCAGGATACTTTGAGTCCTCTCTGTTGAGAATAATATTGGCTGTTGATTTTGCATATGTGCCCTCTATTATGTTGAAGAATTTCTTATTTTGGTGAGAATTTGGATCAGGGATGGTGTTGGATTTTATTAAATGCCTTTACTGCATCTATTGATATGATCCTTTGTCAGATATCACGTGGTTCTTAGCCTTTGTTTTATTTATGTGATGGATGACATTAATTGTTTTTCTACTGTTGAACCACTCTTGCATGATTAGTATGAATCCCACTTGATTATAGTGTATTAGTTTTCTGTTATAGTGCTGGATTTTATTGACTAGACTTTTGTTGAAGATTTTTGCATATATACTCATTAGGGATATTGGTCTGTAGTTTTCTTTTTCATAGGTGATGTCTTTGCCTAGTTTTGTTTATGCTTGCTTCATAAAATGAATCTGGGAGTGTTCCATCCTTTTCTATATTCTGGAATAGTTTTAGTAGAACTAGTTTCAGCTCTTCTCTGAATATTTCCTAGAATACTCCATGAAGTTGTCTGGCTGAGTACTTTATTTTGGTATTTTTTTGTGTGTGTTTTTTTAATGACATATTCACTTTCTCCCTTTGTTATGAGCCTGTTAGCATTTTCTACTTCAGTATGTGTTAATTTAAGGTCTTGTGTTTCTAGAAATTTGTCCACTTCTTTTAGATATTTAAATTGGTTGGAGTACAGTTCTTCATAGTATTCTATTGTTAGCCTTTTAATTTTGGTTGGTTCTGTTGTGACATTACCCATTTCATTTCTTATCCAGATTATTTGCATCATCTCTTTCTTTTCCTTAAATTTCCTAGTGGTTTGTCAATTTTGTTAATCTGTTTGAAGAACAAGCTTCTGGTCTTGTTGATTTTTACTATTGTTTTTTCTATTCCTTGATTTTGGATTTATTTTTATCTTTGTGTCAAAGGTAAGACTCTTGTAGACAGCAAAATAGTGGATTTGTTTTTAATCCATTCTGCCACTCTTTTCTCTTGACTGGTGCATTTGATCCATTCACATTCAATGTAATTAATGATAGATATGAATTTACTGCTGGCATTATTTTCTATTTTTTATTGTGGTGTTGACGGCTTCTTTGCTCTGAATAGTTTTTGTGTTGAGTTAATTATATTATCAAGTTTTTTTTTTCTCCCCCTTTTCTTTACTATTATTGATTTTGTGTTTACTAAGTCCTTGTAATTTTCTTCTTTCTTATTTGGTTAAAAGGGATATTAATTTTATTTGTGGTTACTGAGTAGCAATTTTTTTTTTTAATCTTTCTAAGTTTAGAAGAGTCTATTCTATATTGATATCATCCTGACTTACTCTCCATTGGAAGTTCAGTAATTATTCCATTTATTCCCTCTTTTTGTTTTATAGTTTGTATCATTTACACATTGACCTCTCTGGTTCTCTATTTTTTGTTTTGTAAGCTTATTTCAGTTTTGAGAATGCCTTTTCTGAGTTGGGTTTTTGGTGGTGTTGTCATGTGTCTTAATTTTAGGTTGCTATCTTCTGTTTTTAGGAGCTCTGGTGGTGTAGTGCCTAAGGTATTTGACTATAATCCAGAAAGCTGGCAGTTAAAACCCACCAGCCACTTCTTGGAAGGAAGATTGGGCAATCTACTTCCATAGTGATACTGCCTCTGAAACCCAAGGAGGGGTCATTCTGAGTTGGAACTGACTTCATGGCAGTGCTTTTTTTTTTTTTTTTTATCATCTTCTATTGTTAGTTTTCTGTCCATAGGACTCCTTTTAAGATTTCTTGTAAGGTTGGTCTGTTTTTTTGCAAGTTCTCTTAATTTCTGTTTGTCTAGGAATGTGCTAATTTCACCATCATAATGGAGGGAAACTTTTGCTGGATGTAATTCTTTGTTGAAATTGTTTCCTTTCAAGTTTTCATATACGTCATCCCATTGCCTTCTTGTTTGCATGGTTTCTGTTGAGAAATCAGGGCTTAGTCTTATTGATTACCCTTTTTAGGTAATATTTTGTTTTCCTGAGCTACTCTCAAGATTTTTTCTTTGTCTTTGGTTTTAGAAAGTTTGATTATGATATGTCTTAGTGATTTTCTCTTGGGATCTATCCTGTATGGGATTCATTGAGCTTCTTGAGGGGATATCTTTTGGTCATTCGTGATATTGGAGAAGTTTTCTGCCAGCAAGACTTTGATACTTTACTTTTTTTTTTTCCTCTTGTTCTGGAATTGAATCACATATAGGTTATTTTTCTTGATCATTCCATATAACTTAGTTTTCTTCAGCCTTTTTTATCATTTATCCTCATATAAGCTGGTGTCAAGGGATCTATTCTCTAGCTTGCTAGCTGGCTAATGTGTTCTTCAGCCAATTTGATTCTACTCTGTAGTCCTTTCAATTTGTTATTTATTTCCGTAATTTTAGTGTTAATCTTCTGAATATCTTTTTTTTTTTTTAATTTTTGTCATTTTGCTCTTGTATTATTTTCCTGAATTCATCAAGGGTATTGTCTGTTTTTTACTTGTTTATGTTTATGGTCTGTTTGAGTTCTTGGAAGGCCGTTGATATGTATCTTTTTAATTCTTTGTCATGTGGTTTTATTACCTGTTCTTCCTCAGGGAGGAGTCCTAGCCTTTTATATTTGCTCCCCCACTTCTGCTCTCTTGTTCAATTTCTTTGTTTCGGAAGGAAGGTTGTGCAATCCTACTTCTGTAGTGATACTGCCTCGGAAACCCAAGGAGAGGTCGCTATGAGTCGGGGCCGACTCGACGGCAAACAACAACAACAACAACAACATTGTATCTGAGACATCTTGAAGTTGTTGTCTTTATTTGTTGATTGTATGTTGGTTTGTTTCACCTTTGTTTTTTGCTTTGCTTTTGTTTTGATTTGTCTGAATGTGTGGGGCAGGTGTTCTTATTTGGTTGTTAGCTTGGCATTACTGGTGTTCTCTCCAGCTGTCTTTGGTTTGGTAGAGTAATTGCCGGGAATGTGGTCAAAGATCACTATTTATCCTGAAGAGGAGCTGTGGGTGGGATGAGCAAATGTTGTCTGTCATTGATCCAGTGGTGCAGGAGCTGGTGGTGGAATTCACTCATTGGGTGAGGCTGACTTGATTTCCTCAAAGTGTGTCTAAATTTTGTCTTTATTACCAGGTGGATTCAGTGATGATGCTTTCTCTTCACATGTATTATGTCTCTATGCCTAAATATGGCCATACTTTGACAGGTGCCAGCTTCTTCTGTCTCCATAACCACTGCTCTCACTCCATCTCCCTTTCCAATCAGAGATCAACATAATTCTTTATTCTTTAGTTTGATGCTCAGAATTCCAGGATCATTCTTTGCATCTGTTTCACTCAGTTTTTCCAGTTCTCAGTGTTAGAGGGATTGGATGGAGTGTGTGAGCAGGATACCATCTTGTCTCTACCACCATCACCAACCACATTATCAAAGAAAGGCACAATTATTTCAGATTCCAACATCTGAAAGCAATTTATTACAAGAATATGCAAAAAAAGAACTCTAAAGTGAAATAACACTAGACATTGTACATCTTAATACATGTACATTATGAGGCAGTTCTATAAAATGTTCCTTGATGTCTTTACATCAGAGAACAATGCAATAAAACCAAGTATGTACTGGAGATCAGGGTAGTATCCATATCTCTCAATCAGTGTTATATGAAAAGTTTTGAAATAAGATCTATAAAAATATGTTGTGGAGTATTAGCCACTTTCTCTCAGTTTGTCACAGAGTGGTGGTGCCTTGTGTGTTGCTGTGATGTTGGATGCTACACCACTGGTATTTCAAATACAAGTAGGGTCACCCATGGTGGATAAGTTTCAGCAGAACTTCCCAAATAAAACAGATTGGGAAGAAGGACCTGGTCATGAATTCCTTAAAAAGCTGACCTGTGAAAACCTTGTTTATAGCAGTGGAACATTGTCTGATGTAATGCCAGAAGACAAGCCACTCAGATTGGAAGGCACTCAAGATATGACCATAGAAGAGCAACTTCCTCAAAGTACAGTTAACTTTAATGACATGGACAGAGCAAAACTTTCTGCACCTTCATTGCTGATGTGTCACAACTCAAAATAAGAAGAAACAGATGAAAACATCCATTAATAATTGGAACTTAGAATGTACAAAATATGAATCTAGGAAAATTGGGTGTTGTCAAAAATGAAATGACTTGCTTGAAGTTAGATATCCTAGGCACTCTTGAGCTAAAATGGACTGGTATTAGCCATTTTAAATCAAGAAATCATAGGGTCTATTATGCTGGGAATGACAATTTGAAGAGGAACAGCAAACAGTCATTGATGAAAAGATCATTTCAAGATTTATCCTAAAGTACAATGCTGTCACTGTTAGGATAATATCCATATAAGGAAAACAAAGTAATATGACTATTACTAATTTTTCGTGTGTGTCAATCTCTAATGCCAAAGATGAAAAAACTTGAAGATTTTTACCAACTTCTCAGTCTGAAATTGTTCAACCATTCAATTAAGATGCATTCATAAATATTGGTGAATGGAATGTGAAAGTTACAATGATACGGATGATAAGGAGTTTGAAAATATGTCCTTGGTGATGGAAACAACGTCAGAAGTTGCATGATAGAATTTTGCAAGACCTATGTGTTACTCATTGCAGATACCTTTTTTCCACAATATAAACAATAATTATGTTTATGAATATCACCCAATTTAATACACAGGAATCAAATCTTGTGCAACCGAGGAAAAAGATGATGGACAAATTATTGTCAGTCAGAACAAGGCCAAAGACCAACCTCCAAATAGGGCCTTGATTGCTCATATGCCAGTTGAAATAGTAGCTGAAGAAAAATAAGTCCATGAGAACCATAGTAAAATTTTAAACATAGCCCACCTGCTTTAGAAATCATCTCAAGAATAGATTTGACACACTGAACACTAGTGATCAAAGAACAGACAAGTTGTCAGATGACAAAAATAAATAAATAAATGCATACATGAAGAAAGCAACAGGTCAATAAAAAGACAAGAAGGAAAGAAAGGACCAGATGGATATCAGAAGAGACTCTGAAATTTGCCCTTCAATGTAGAAAAGCTAAAGTGAATGAAAGAAATGATTAAGAAGCTTAACAGACACTTTGAAAGAGCAGTTGAAGAAGACAATATAAAATATTACAAAGAAACATCCAAAGATCTAGAGTTAGAACATCAAAAGGAAAGAACACACTTTGCATTTTTCAAGCTGCAAGAACTTAATAAAAAAATCAATCCTCGAGTTTAATACTGGAGGATTCTATGGGAAACATATTGAATGGCACAGGAAATAATAAGAATAATAAGAAGATGGAAGGAACACACAATCACTATACCAAAAAGAGTTCATCAATGTGCAATCATTTCAGGAGGCAGCATATTATCGAAACCCAATGGTACTGAAAGAAATCTAAGCTTCATTGAGAGCACTGGTGACAGATAAGGCCCCATGAGATGTTTCAACAAACAGATGCAATATTGGAAGCACTCACTTATCTAAAGCAAGAGGTTTGGAAGACAACTACCTAGCCAACTCACTGCAAAAGATCCATGTTTGTGCCCATTACAAAGAAATATGATCTATCAGAATGCAGAAATTATCAAACAACATCATTATTATCACATGCAAGTAAAGCTTTCCTGATGGTAATTTAATATCAGTTACAGCAGTAAATAAATGGGGACTTTACAGAAATTGAAGCCATAAGAGAACATAGAATAATTGATATCATATGAATCTTGGCTAAAAACAGAGCTTATGAAAAATATGTTTACCTGTGTTTTATTGACTGTTGTTGTTGTTGTTTGCCGTCAAGTTGGCCCCGACTCATAGCGACCTCTCCTTGGGTTTTTGAGGCAGTATCACTACAGAAGTAGGATTGCCCAACCTTCCTTCCAAGGAGTGGCTGGTGGGTTCGAAAGTTTT
Organism: Orycteropus afer afer; assembly: GCF_000298275.1. NCBI lineage: Eukaryota > Metazoa > Chordata > Mammalia > Tubulidentata > Orycteropodidae > Orycteropus > Orycteropus afer. The sequence goes on along the minus strand of NW_006922519.1, from coordinate 204,116 downwards.
ATTGACTATGCAAAGCTATTCCACTTGTGGATCATAACGAATTATGGATAACTTTACAAATGATGAGAATTCCAGAACAACACTTAATTGTACTCAGTCATTCAAACAGAGCAAAAGGATATGGCATAATTTAATATCAGGAAAGGTGTGTGTCAGGGTTGTATCCTTTCACCAGACTCATTCTGTATGCTGACCAAATAATACAAGAAGCTAGACTATGTAAAAAGGAACAGGACATCAGGTTTGAGGAAGTGTCATTATTAACGTCTGACATGTAGATGACACTACTTTGCTTTCAAAAAATTAAGAGGAACTGAAGCACTTACTAATAAAGATCATAAACTGTAGCCTTAAATGTGGATTACAATTCAACAAAAAAGAAACTAAAATCTCACAATTGACCAAAAAACAACATGATGATAAATTGAAAAATATTGTAATTGTCAAGAATTTCCTTTTAATGGGATCCATAATCAATGCTCAGGGAAAGAATAGTCAAGAAATCAAAGGATGGTTTGCTTTGGACAGGTCTGCTGCAAAAGACCTCTTTGAAGTGTTAAAAAGCAAAAATGTGACTTTGAAGACTGAAGTGTACCTGACCCAAACCATGATATTTTCAACCACCCCATACGCATTGGAAAGCAGAAGAATTGAGGCATTTCAATTATGGTATTGGGGAAGAATATTGTACATACCATAGACTGCCAAAAGTACTGACAAATCTGTCTTGGAAATACAGCCAGAATGCTCCTCGGAAGAGAGTGTCATGATACCTTGTCTCCTGTACTCTGGACATGTTAACAGGAGAGTCCAGTTCCTGGAGAAAAACATCATGCTTGGTAGAGGATCAGCAAAAAAAGAGGGAGATCTTCAAGGAGATGGATTGACACAGTGGCTGCAACAATGGGCTCAAATCTAGTGAAAATTATAAGCAGGGCACAGGATGGGGAACTGTTTCTCTCTGTTGTATATATGAGTCAGAATAAATTTGAAGGCACATAACAACAAGAAGAGCAACATTGAAGATACGTTCGGTGGTCAATAAGAGCTTAGCATCCATGTACCCATTTGTACTAATAAAAGCTTATGAATACTGAGTTAACTGACTGTGGACTACATAGGGCATTTTTCATGGAGACTTTGTGAGACTTGCTTATGCATTCTACAGGAACTGAAAGAAGTTAAAATTGACTGACACCAACACAGTGACTTACAAACACCGAGCAATTATCCAACTTGCAGCAATGTTTTCTCCAATGGAATAGAGGGGGAATGTGGGGAAAGGAATTCATGTGAAGGGTCTGAACCTTGGGATAAATTACGCCTTCCTGCACAAGCTATTTTAGTTAGAAACAAGGTTGTTGTTAGTTGCCTTACAGTCAGTTCTGACTCATGTGAGCACACATTTTAGAGAAAAGACTAAGAATGGACAAGTCTCTTTCAAATCCAATACATAGATGAAATATAATCCTGTCCATTAAATTTTAGAAAATTGAGGAAATAATAAAAGCTGCAAATCTTGCCAAAAGAAAGAAAGAAACAAACAAAAAACTCACTGCTGTCAGGTTGAATACAACTCATAGCTATCCCTCCTTGGGTTTCTGAGGTGGTATCTTTCCAGAAATAGATGGCACAATCTTCTTTCCAAAGAGTGGCTGATGAGTTTGAACTTCCAGCCTTCTGTTTAGCATTAGAAACTACACCACCAGAGCTCTTTATAGGGATTTGTGATATCAATATAATTCTCTAATTTGATTTAACTAATACCACAACTTTATAATCTTGTAAGCAATGAGTTCTAATCATTTATAATTTTGTGACAACAGAATCCTAAGAAATAATATTGCTAGGATAGAATTGAATGTTATTTCTACTTAGAGAAATAATTTGATTATTTCATCATATGCATAAAAAAATCTTTAATCTCTACATTTGCCTTACCAGTTTTTCAGATACCATCAGCTGAGTGTTGATTTTACTTGGATTCAAAATTTATATACAATCACACTCAATAGTTCATTTCTACTCTTCTTATTTTTCTATTTTGTTAGTTATAAAATGTATGAGAATCTTTTCTAGTGATTCATCTAATCACAGCAGGACCAATGTAAGTATACTATTAAATATCGTCAATCTTTAATATTGCAAATCATAAATACCCTTAGATATATTATATTGCTCCCACAGGAAGCCAATTCTCATATTTTCTGAACTACTAAACTACTTGAGTTTGTAAAATTGAACCACATATTTCATAGTACTAGTAGTATGTGTAGCTATATATTTCCTTAGCAGATCATTTAAAAACCAACTTACCTGTAACCAACAATAACATTTATTTATTTAGACATTAACCCTGGTCTTAATTTTAATCATTTCACAAAACAAAGAAAAAATAATAAAGTTTTAAGAATTAAATATTATTTTCTAGACTTGCATGTAAATACTATTTTAAGTATAATAAACCCACTGCTGTCAAGGATTCTGACTCATAGTGACCCTATACAACAGAGTAGAACTGCCCTATAGGGTTTCTAACACTAGATTCTTACAGAAACAGACTCCTATATGTTTCTCCCACAGAGTACCTCATGGGTTTGAACTACTAACCTTTTGGTTAGAGACTGTGCATTTTAACTACTGTGCCACCAGAGCTCCCTTAAGCATATTAGACCAAATGTAGTTCATGCAGATTCCATGTTTTTAACTTCTGGTCCATTAATATTTTTTTGTAGCATCCATTCATTCATCCACTATTTCATTCTGTCAGCCAGTTGCTTTCACAAATAACGTTTAATGGCAGTCTACTATTTTTCCAGAAATTGAGATAGAAACTTAATTGATGATCTATTGGAACATAAAATTAGTAAATAGGCAAACACAATATAAATGCTGCAATAAGACAAGAAAACTGGGAACAATAAAGAGAGACACCTAATCTACTTTGTTAATTATAGACAGTGCCCTGTTCATAATATGTGATATGTTTACTCTGATAAGAAAGATGAGAACTGCACATGGTAGGTACAGAGCATGTATTATCTTAATGAATCTTGGTTGTGCAAAGGTTAAGAAAGGCCATTCATGAGTGTTTTCTTGATAAAAAAAAATACGTCCAGGTCATCTGCTATGAGTGTGGTGCTGGTGATGGGATAGAGGAACTGATGGTAGTGAACAGGGCTTGGAATGGCGATTGTTAATAAGAGCAAGTTAGGTAAGTGGAAAATTTTCTGCAGAGCATCAAAGTCTAATTATCTTTCAAGACCATGAAGTTGCACATTCACTAACAAAATGTGCAGTTCTGTTCAGCAGTATGTTAGTATAGGAAAGTATAAGGTAGTATTAGAATAATTCAGTATTGTGGTTTTGCACATATGCTGGCAGATAATATCTGAATTTATGGCTAAATTCAATTAAAGAATATTGACAAGAGTGTGAGGGATGTGATGGAGAATGAAGAGCAAGATTCATGGTCAGTGGGGGGCAGGAGGTGAAAACAAGAGAGAACTTAAAAATTGGAGATGAAAGAACCAAGCAAAGGAATGAAAGTATGAATGAGGTTGAAGAACGGGCAGTGGTAGAGTAAAATGAGAGACCAGGAAACATCAGAAGTTGTGATTAGAGAGGACGACATTTTAATATTTCACAAAGAAAACAATTATGATTAATAGTGTTTTAAATCATGGAAATAGATGGCTAAAGCAGAGTACAAATGAATATCATTAGAGTAAGAGGTCAAGAAAGAAGAGTAATTCATAAGCATACATTAAAATTACTTATTATGATGGCAAGACATAAAGTACAGAAGGAAATTTTGATATCTGATATCATTATTTTCATTGAAAAAGAGAAAGCATCCATCAAAATTTTTGTAAATGAAATAAACAGAAAGTACAGAAAGCCATGTAATTATATGGCAAACACCTTACATGTGTTGCATTGTTAATGTATTTTTTTTTTGTGCAACAATCACAGCTATTTATTTAAAAACTTTTTCATCATACCCAATAGAAACTCTGTTCTCATTAAGGAATAACCCCCCATATCTCCTTTCCCATAATCCCTGATAACTACTAATCTACTTTCAATTGCTATGTTTGCTATAAGTTATCATTTTAACTTGATTAAAGAGTAATTGATTCATATATAAAGTGAATGACAACAAGATTAGTTCTTTAAAATTCAAGTTTTTTGATCCATGGCATAAAGAGTGACAAGGAAAGTAATATTCTCTGGGAAAAGAAAACTTCCAATTAAGACCAGAAAAAAGAAAAAAAAGAACATTCTGTGATTAAGTTAAGAATACAAAGAAAAATGTTTCCCACTACATTAAGATTCCAAAAAGAACATAGAAAAATACATGGAAAGGGCTAGGTAAAATTTGAGTCCAGAATGGAAAATATATATAAAGCACTATTGAAGAATATGATACCATACGCTCTTGCATTTGCACATCAATCAAAGATGGCAGATATGTAGGCCTAGAGAGCTTAGCTTGGCAATTTTCCTTAAGCTATTTTTATCCCATCGTAGTAGATGAGGGAACGTGTTTTGTGGCACAGTCAGCCAAATCCTGTGATAAAATATTTCTTAGAGAAAGCGTAGGTCTTTAGACAACAAAGTCTACCATTCATCTGAAGGTTGGAAACATCAGACAACAATAGTCAGAGGATCCTTACAGAAAATAATATAAAGTTTTATTAACCCAAAAAACATTGTTAATTTATGCTGAATCTGTGAGACCACACGTTTGTACTAATAATGCCCTCCAGGTAATTATTCTTTAACTAGGTGCCATTAGTGCCGGGAACTCCAGCACTTTCCCCACGCCTCAGTGCTTTACCTCACAGAGTCCTAAAACCCCCTCCCCTCCTTTTCTACCCCCTAGTAACAACCAATCAGTAAATATCACAAAAACTTGAAATTCCTAGAAGCGGCAGTTTACGGCCTCGGCCACAGGACAGAGCCAATCAACTAGAGACAACGCGCGATTTAAAAAATGACAACCAATCCTGTAGTTTTCTGATTGAAACTTCCCCGTTCCTGCTCCATCCCCGATAAAAGACCCCCTTTTCCCTTTGTTCGGGGCTCTCAATCCTGAACCGCTGCGTGGGTGACGGTTGAGGGTCCCAGCTCGAGCTTGAATAAACAACCCCTATGCTTTTGCAGTGGAATCGGCTCCTGGTGGTTTTTGGGGATTCAAGAACTGAGCACAACAAATCCAAAGCAAATACACAAGTTATAAAGCCAAGAAATTGTTGCAGACACTGTTGGCTGATTAGAAAACTGTCATTTTCATTTTCCTGGAGGCAGTTTGAATTTCTATCCCAGGTCTCATAATCTCTACTCTGCTTAAGTGTTGTAAATCCTACATAGACCAAACCCATCAAGTTATCCTATTACTTTTGTCAGAGATTTGCTTAAAGTTGGTTAAAGGGAAGTTGAAAAACTAAAAGGATAAAGAGTTTCTGGAAATTGTTTCCAGTTTCTTAAGGACAGATAAACAAGAGAAAAAAAATTATGTGTTTCTTTTCTGTTTTCTTGTATCTGTACATGAAGCTTAAAAATGTAGCCACTATTTTCTGACCAGGAAAAGGATATGTTGGAGATGATGAAGAGACATGATAAATGGAATCCTGTGTTTGATGATATCACTAAGTCACTGAATTGACCAAGCCTCAAACAACACTTTCTCCAGACAGCTAGTTATGTGCGATAATAAAGCCACTTATTGTTTAAACCATTTGTGCTTTTCATTTTCTTGTAGATTAAGGCATCCTAAAGAAAGTAATTTTTCCATCAATCTTTTTTATTATGGCTTCAAAACATTGTGAGTAAAATTGCTATTATATAAAGAGAGTAAAAAATCATATCTGTGTATGATTTAAGCACTTGGTGTTTTTAGAGAATTTTACTGTGAATTTATTAGCAATTCCTCCCAACTGCTGTATAAGATAAGGTCAATGCTCTCATAATTTTAACTATAAAGCAACCAAGATAAAGAGAGATCAAGGGGTTTATCTAAAGTATTCTAGCAAACTGTTGTTGTTGTTGTTGTTATGTGCCGAAGCAATTTCCAACTTCCAGGCAAGAACTCTTAAAATAGAACTGCCCTTCCTCTCTTTCTTCATATGATTCACCTCAGTGCTAATGGTGGACAAAAACACAGTGTGTCTCCTCTTATTACTGGTCAGTTGTTTGTGCTAGATTCAAGGAATTGCTGAAATAACTTTACCTTACAGTTTTATTCTGAGCTATATACTCTCAGGAATTAGCCTGTGTCATATTCTTAGTTAGCTTAATGCCCCTGTTTAACATTTATATAGAATTCTGATTACTGGGGTGGGGGAGACATTGCTTCAGCTGACATTTTGACATGCATTTTAGCAGTGAAATGAGGGATTATTTTAGCCCTGACAAAATGACAAAGAATTCTACTAATTGTGGAAGAATTTAACATATTTCAGCATTATTCTTTCTTAATACATACTTTAATTTAAAAAAAATCCAAAAGAAGATTAGTTAATATGGAATAACAATACCAGTTACAAAATTCTATCCTTAGATTATCCCCTCATGAGGTTATTTCCAGTTTTAATTCTTCTGAATATTTTGATATTTCTTTCATTTGATCACAATTTCAATCCTTATCTACTTTAAAGGGATTCAACTAACTCAAATAATAGCTTTAATTCCAAATTATGAAAACTCTATTAGAAGTACTATTAGTTGATACTTATTTTCAAACAACAAGCATTTTGGAGGCTTACTGATAAAAATAAGTATTAACTAATAGTACTTTTAACAGAGTTTTAGAGGGAAAATAAATTTTAAATATTTTAAATAAATTTTAATAAAATACTAAAAAAATTACTGTTTTAAATTAAGAGAATAGGATAGAAGTGACTAATGCTCAGAGTGATTGGATTAAATACGTCACTTTAGTGCTGCAGAAATATAGTTGTAACTAAAATATTTAAAAAGTTAAGTGGAAGAACTCAGATAAGCCAACACTGCTAAAGAAGAACATAGTATGGTTTCTTATACTCCCTGATCTCAAAGCCTACTATCCAGCCATAGTAGTCAAAGCGGCTTGGTATTGGTACAATGATAGACACATAGACCATCAGAACAGAACTAAGAACTAAGAAGTAAATCCATCCACCTATGGACAGCTGGTCTTTGACAAAGGACCAAAACCCATTAAATGGGGAAGAGATAGTCTCTTTAGCAAATGATCATATCTCACATCATATTAAAAAACTATCTCTAGATGGATGAAAGATCTAAGTGTAAAACTATAAACTGTAATTATCAAAGAAAAAATAGGGGCAAACTTAGAGACCCTACTACATGGCATAAATCTAATATCTAACATAACTAAAAGTGCACAAATAGCAGAAGACAAACTAGATGACTGGGACCTCCAAAAAATTAAACATTTATGTTCATTAAAAACTTTATCAAAAGAATTAAAAAGAGAACCTACAGATTGGGAATTATTTTTGGCAACAATATATTGGACAAGGGACTAATCACTAAAATTTATAGAAAACTTTAACACTTCAACAACAAAAAAGTATCCAATTGAAAAATGGGCAGAGGATATGAACACTTCATGAAAGAAGACGTTCAAGTGGCTAATAAACACATGTCTTCATGATCATTAGCCATTAGAGAGATGCAAATGGAAACAAATACAAGCTATAATCTCACCCCAGCATTAATAGTGAAGATCAACAAAACAGAAAACAGCAAACATTGATGATGGTGTGTAGAGACTGAAAAATTCATACACTCCTGCTAGGACTCTAAAATGGTTTAACCACTGTGGAAAACAGTATGGTGCCTCCTTAAGAACTTGGAAATAGAAATGCCATTTGACTCAGCAATCCCACTACTAGATATATATCCTAGAGAAATAATAGAAGTGACATGAACAGATATATGCATACCCTTGTTCATCACAGCATTATTCACAATAGCAAAATGATGGAAACAACCTAAATACCCATTAAAGGATGACTGGATAAACAAACTATGGTGGATCCGTATAATACAATACTTAAGCAATGTTAAAGAATAATGATGAATCTATAAAACAACTCAGAACACAAATGAACCTAGAGGACATTATGGTGAGTGAAATCAATCAATCACCATAGCACAGTTATTATATGAGACTACTCTTGTAAAAAGTTAAGAAAAGGTTTTCACATAGAAATAATTGCTTTTTGAAGCTTACCAGGGGTGGGAGGGGAAAGGAGGGACAATGACCAACTAGAGGATAGACACATATTAACGTGATTGAAGGGAAAGGCACTATATAATAAGGGAGAGACAAGCACAAATTGATCAAGGCAGTGGAAGAGATAAGGAGGAGCACAAGAGTTAAAGGCAACAAAGGTGAATATTATTCCATACACAATCCTGCAGTAACAGTGATGACAGTAATTTAGGAGTGGATGCAGAGGAAAATACTCAAGTTGAACAAGGGTCGGCAGAGAAAAATATTCAAGCTGAACAAGGGTGGGCAGGTGAATAGGACTACATCCATGAACATATATATATATATATAGGTTTGGCAAAGTCTATCTCTGTTGTTGTTGTTGTTGTTTGCCGTCGAGTCGGCCCCGACTCATAGCGACCCCTCCTTGGGTTTCCGAGGCAGTATCACTATGGAAGTAGGATTGCCCAAACTTCCTTCCGAGGAGTGGCTGGTGGGTTTGAACCGCCAGCCGTCTGGTTAGCAGGCAAGTGCCTTAGGCACTATGCTACCAGAGCTCCTAAAGTCTATCTCTACTTACAAATTTATTTGTACTGAAATATATCATGAAAGTAGAAGAGCATACAGAGGCAGTTATAAAATTATCTTAGCCATAAATAAACACCTTGAGAAAATTAGTCACTGGATATGGAGATTCAGGACCATAGTCTTAGGGGACACTAAGGTCAATTGGCATAAGAGAGGCCACAAACACAATGTTCTAAGTCCAACTTTGGTGAGTAGTGATTGGGGTCTTAAATCTTGTTAGAGACAATTTAAACTACAATTAACCAGTCTCTCCCCATCAGAGGAAACATGAGTGAAGAAAAGCAAAGATGCAGGAAAAAATAAGTCCAAAAGAATAAGGGACCACGAGAACCTCGGCTTCTATGACCCTGATACCAGAAGAACTACATGGTGCCTGGCTACCACTGCTGACTGTTCTGAAAGGGATCACAGTAATAGGTCCTGGATAGAGTGTAGGAAAATGTAGGGCAAAACTCAAAATCATAAAAAAAAAAAAAAGAAGACCAGGCTTACAGGTCTTATGTACACTGCTGGAACCCTATACTATGGCCCTTAGACACTCTTCAAGCAAGGAACTGAACTTAACCCCCATGACTCAACTGGCAGCCAAACAATAGACAGATCTAGAAGGTGAACAGTAGAATCAAGAGGGTATGTACTCATTACAGCAATCAAGCACCTGAGATCAAGAGGTAACAATGAGCCCAGGGATAGAGCTAGGAAGACTGGAGGTATGGAAAGGAAGAATGAAAGGAAGGGGTGGGAATAGGGAGGAAATGCTGTTATGGTGTGGGAATTGCAGTAAATATCACAAAACAGAATGTGTACAGATAGCTGAATGGAAAACCAATTTACATTTACTCTGTAAAGGTAAACTTTCACCCAATTCACATTATATGTGTGTGTGTGTGTGTGTGTGTGTGTGTGTATAAAGAAAGAAAGACCAAAACAGATGTGAGAAGATACTCTGAAAAGAAAGAAAAAAAAAGATAAGTGGAAAATAAGCATGTGAAAAGATTTTCAACATCATATCTTATTAGAGAACTTCAAATTAAAATAGCAAGGCCATTTGTTGTCAGTGCCGTTGAGTTGGCTCCAACTCATACAACACTATGTACAACAGAACGGAACACTGCCCGGTCTTGTGCCATCCTCACAATCCTTGCTATACTTGAGCCCATCCTTGCAGCCACTGTGTCAATCCATCTCGTGAGAGTTTTCCCATTATCTCTTCTGCCAACATGACCAAAGTAGGTGAGAATTAGTCTGGCAATTCTTGCTTCCAAGAAGCATTCTGGCTGCATTTCTTCTAGGACAGATTTATTCATTCTTCCAGCAGTCCATGGTATTTTTAGTATTCTTCACCAACACTACAGTTCAAAAGTATCACCTCTTCTTCATTCTTCCTCATTTATTGTCCAGGTTTCACATGCCTATGAGTCAATTAAAAATGTCATGACTTGGGCTAGGTACACCTTAGTCTCCAAAGTGACATATTTTCTCTGGAAGCTCTGATGGCATAGTACTTAATGCATTTGATGGCTAAGGAGAAGGTTGGTGGTTTAAACCCACCAGCCACTCCTCAGAAGGAAGGTTGGACAATCTACTTCGGTAGTGCTATCATCTCGGAAACCCAAGGAGGGGTCACTATGAGTTGGATCTGACTCAACGGCAGTGAGTTTGGTTTTTGGACTTTAAAGAGGTCTTTTGCAGCAGATTGCCTAGTCCAATATGATGTTTGATTTCTCGACTAGTGCTTCCATGGGTGTTGATTGTGGATCCAAGTAATAGGAAATCTTTGACAATTTCAATCTTTTCTCCATTTATTATGATACTGCCTTATTGGTCCAGTTGTGAGGATATTCATTTTCTTTATGTTGAGGTGTAATCCATACTGCAGACTGTAGTTCTTAATCTTCTTCAAGTGCTTCAAGTCATCTTTGCTTTCAGCAAGCAAGGTGATGTCATATACTTATCACAGGTTGCTAATTAGTTTTCCTCCAATCCTGATGCCACATTACTCTACATATCATCCAGATTCTCAGATTATTTGCTCAGTATACAGATTGCATAAGTATGGTGAAAGGATGCAACCCTGACACACCCCTTTCTGATTTTAATCCATGCAGTACCCCCTTGTTGTGTTCAAATGACAGTTCCTCATGAGCACAACCAAGTGTTCTGGAATTCCCATTCTTTGTAATATTATCCATAATTTGTTATGATCCACATAGTTGAATGCCTTTGCATAGCCAATAAAACACACGTAAATATCTTTCTAGTATTTCTTTGCTTTCAGCCAAGATCCATCTGATATCAGCCATGATATCCTTCATTCCATGACTTCTTCTGAATCAAACATATTTCTGGAAGTTCCCTGTTAGTATAATGTTGCAACCATTGTTTGACTTATCTTCAGCAAAATTTTACTTGTGTATGATATTAATGATATTGTTGGATTACCATTCTTTGGAAGGAATATAAATATGGATCTCATCTTGTCGGTTAGCCAGATAGCTCTCTTCCGGATTACTTGGCAAAAATGAGTAAGTGCCTCCAGTGTGGCTTCCATTTGTGGAACCATGTCAGTGGGTACTTCATCAATTCCAGAAGACTTCTTTTTGGCCAAATCATTCCATGCATCTTTGACTTCTCTCAGTGCTATTGGTTCTTGATCATATGCCAGCTCCTGAAATGGCTGAATATAGAATAATTCTTTTTTGTACAGTGACTCTGTATTCCTTTCATGTTCTTTTGATGTTTCCTGCATCATTCAATATTTTGCCCATGTTGTTCCTGTTGTTATGTGCCATAGAGTCGGACCCAACTCATAACGACACCTCCTTGGATTTCTGAAGTAGTGTCACTATGTAACAAATTGCCTAACCTTTCGTCTGAGGAACAGCTGGTGGGTTTGAACTGCCAGTCTTCTGGTTAGCAGTCAAGTGCCTTATAGGCACTATGCTACCAGAGCTCAGGTTTTGCCCATTGAATCCTTCAGTATTAGAACTCAAGTCTTGAAATTTTTCTTCAGTTCTTTCAGCTTGAGAAATACCCAGCATGTTCTTCCCTTTTTGTTTTCTAACTCCAGGTTTTTTCACAGTTCATTATTATAATTTACTTTGTCTTCTCAAGCTGCTCTTAGAAATCATCTGTTCAGCTCATGTATCTTGTCATTGCTTTCACTTGCTTTAGTTATTCTCAGTTCAAGAGCAATTTTCAGAGGCTCTTTTAACACCCATTTTGGTTTTTACTTCCTTTCCTGTCTTTTTAATGACTTTTTGCTTTTTGCATATATGATGTTGTTGATGTCATCCCACAGCTCATTTTGGTGATTGGTATTTAATGTCAAATCTATTATTTTGATAGTCTCTAAATTCAGGTAGGATATAATTAAGTTGATATTTTGGTTCTTATGGACTTGTTTTTATTTTCTTCAGCTTCTGCTTGAATTTGCATATGAGCAAGTTCTGTTACATATGATCTGTATATGATGGTCTGTTCCACAGTCATCTCCTGGCCTTATTTTGGCAATGATATTGAGCTTCTCCATTACCTCCTTCACAGATGTAGTCAATTAGATTCCTGTGTATTCCATCTGGTGAGGTCTACATATATAGCCACTGTTTATGTTGAACATATTTTTGCAATGAATAAGTCATTGGTCTTGCAAAATTCTATCATGTGATCTCTGGCATCACTTCTATCATCATGGCCATATTTTCCAATTACTGATGAGTCTCCCTTGTTTCCAAGTTTTTCATTCCAATCACCACTAATCTACAATACATCTTGATTATATGTTTGGTCAATTTCAAACTTCAGAAACTAGTCAAAATTTTCAATTTCTTTATTTTTGGCTTTAGTGGTCAGTGTGTAAATTTAAATAATATTTGTACTAACTTCTCTTCCTTGTAGGAATAGGAATGTTATCTTATTACTGATGGCACTGTCCTTTAGGATAGATCTTGAAATATTCTTATTATGATGAATACAATGTCATTTCTCTTTAATTTGTCATTCCTGGCATAGTAAAACATATGATTGTCTGATTCAAAATGGCCAAAACCAGTGTATTTCAGCTCACTAATGCATAATATATCAATACTTATGTGTTCCATTTTGTTTTTGAAAACTTCCAAGTTTCCTAGGTTCATACTTTGTACATTCCACATTCTAGTTATTAATGGATGTTTGCAACTGTTTCTTCCCATTGTGAGTCATGACCCATCAGTCCCATCAGTAAATGGAAGTCTCAAAAGCTTTATTCCATCCCCATCATTAAGACTGACTCTACTTTGAGGATGTAGACCTTCACCAGTCATATTTTGAGTGCCTTCAAACCTGAGGGGCTTATTTTCTTTCACTATATCAGACAAAGTTTCAGGGCTAGTTATGAAGTTTTTCAGTAATATATCAGACAGTGTTTCATTGCTATTCATAAGATTTTCATTGGTCAATTCTTTAATAAATGGATGGGCCCCTTCCTTTTTTCCTGTATATCTTAGTCTAGAAGCTCTGCTGAAACCTGTCCACCATGGGTGACCCTGCTGGTGACTGAAATACTGGTGCATCCAGATTCACATCAACTTGAAAGCCACCACAGTTAAAAACACTAACAAGTGGTGGAATGATAGCATACTACCTAACCTATTAAAATATCCATCCACTCACTGCCATCTAGCTGATTATGACTCACGACAACCTGCATTATGTTTCTGAGGTGGTAAATCTTTATGGAAGTAGATGGTCCATCTTCCTTCCATGGAGGGGTTACTGGGTTTGAACTGCCAATCTTCTGCTTAGCAGTCAAATGCTTTAGGCACTGCACCACCAGAGCTCCTTTATTAAAATACATACCTAATAAAATAGTTAAAATCTAAAACACTGACATCCAAATGCTGATAATGATGTGGAGCACTGGATACTTTCATTTATTACTGATTTCATTGTGAAATAATACAGTGACTTTGGAAGACAGTCTGGCAGGTTTTACAAAGGTATACATATGCTTACCATATTTCCAGAAATAATGCTCCTAGGTATTTACCCAAAAGAGCTGAAACATAACACCCTGCACATGAATGTTTATGGTAAATGTATTTATAATACCAAAAATTAGAAGTAGCCAAGAGGTCCTTCATAGATTGTTTATCGATAAGTAAATTGATAAACAATCCTTGGTTTAACTATACCTTAGAGTATTATTCAGTGATAAAAAGAAATGAGCTGCCAAGCCATGAAATGCAAGGTTCTACATTAACTGCATAACTGAAAGAAACCGGTCTGAAAATACAGCATACTATGGATACATACATACAGTGGCTGCAACAATGGGCTCAGGTATAGCAGGGATCTTGAGGCTGGCACAGGACCACGCAGTGTTTTATTTTTCTGTATATGGGGTCGCTATGAGTCAGAAAAAGCTCGACAGCACCTAACAACAACAACAACAACAACATTTGATTTCAACTAAAGACATTCTGGAAAGGCAAAACTATAGAGTGAATTAACAGATTAGTTAGTAGTTGGTAGGGTTCAGGGAAGGGGATAGGAATGAATAGATGAAGATTAGGGTATTTGTTAGGTAGTGGAACTGGATATGATACTGTAATAGTGAACACATGATTTTATGCTTTCTTCAGTTCCCATAGCACAATGTAACAGAAAGTACTCCCTAATGTAATATGAAGTTTAGTTGCTAAGAATATATCAATATCAGTTCTTGAATTACAACATATATACCACAGGAACACAAGATGTTAATAGTAAGATAAACTGCAAGGGGCAGGGGGATAAAAGGGAACTATGTACTTTCTGCACAACATTTCTGTAAGTCTAAACTCCTCTAAAATATCAAATCTATTAGGAAAAAAAATTCCCCCACCAAAAAAATAACAAAACAAAGCATAATTGTATAAGCTTATTTATAAGCTCTAATCTTGATTATTAAAGTACTTGACTGCTAACCAGAAGGAAGGTTGGTTGGGCAATCTACTTTCATAGTAATACTGCCTCAGAAACCCAAGGAGGGGTCACTATGAGTTAGGGACGACTCAACGGCACATAACAACAACAACAATCTTGATTATTAGTAAAACATAATACTGGAAGAATTCATTATTAATTTCAGCCTATATGCCTATTTTTGAAGAAAATAGGAATAAAATAATGGGTAACTCATCAGCTATGCAAACAATAATGACAATGTTTGTGAAGTGTCCAACATGCCCGACACATGATATAAAACATTAAATGGTAGTAATAATATTTATTGTGTATTGTTACTTTTTACTCTTATACAAATACAGGATTTTATACTACTCAAGCTTACTACGTGACAGGCAAATTTTCAAAATAGATAAAGTTAATTTTCAGCTCTGTTTGCTACCCCTTTTTACTTCTCATATGTTGTTTGCTTAGCCCTGCCAGTAATCTATTTCCTGATGATAACTATTTGTTGATAAGTTGGCTGTTCTATCAAGGATAGGAATCACTAAGCTGTATGGAGGATATTTTCCTACACGGTTCATATTTATTTTTCCTCCCTTTCTGCTTAAACAATAACGATAACAAAAGTTTTTATTGTTCATTAGAAAATAATAAAATAATTACAGTTTAGTTATTGATCGATAAAAATAGGTATATAACAACTTTCTCAAAAAACGCATTTTCACTTCTGCTTTTGATGTGGCTACACAAAGTATGAAAAATTACTTTCTCACTCTCAAGTAGCTTCAGATACAAAAAAATATATATATTATTTAGTTTTTGTTGGAATTTAAAGGAGAGTAATACTTATAATTCAGAAAGAGCAAACCCTCCCACTAGTATTTACTTCTTAAGCTTCTTTCTGAAGGAATCTTGGAGACACAATGGTTAAGCACTGGACTGCTAGCCTTAGCATCACATATATAGTTCACCAATTGCTCTGGAGGAGAAAAGACCTGAGAATCTGTTCCTGTAAAGATTCCATAGAAAACACTATGGGGCAGTTATATTCTGGCCTATATGGTTGCTATAAGTAGGAATCTACTTGTTACCACACAACAAGAACAAACTTCTAATCCTCTGTTTTCATTGGTAGATAAAGATGTTATCCCTGCCAGTCAATTCCATTGGAATGAGTATTCAAAGAAGGCATTATCAATAAAAAGTGTATTTCAATAAATGTATGCTAAATTACTTATGAATAAAACCTCATATCTGGCCCTAAGAACTTCAAATTATAATAGGTGCTAAAATTTAAGTTCAAACAAAATGCTATTAAATTTCAGTTGTTTTGTAACCCTGTTATGGATTGAATCATGCCCCTCAAAAACATGTTGCAAAACTTAACTCTCAGGTTGACACAACAAATTACATAAAAATCTTGTTCCACAACCTACGTTGGTGAGTAGTGATTGGGGTCTTAAAAACTTTCAAGCAGCCATCTAAGATGCAGATAATGGTCTTCTA
>NW_006922519.1:167150-183114 GCF_000298275.1 Orycteropus afer afer | reverse complement strand
TATCACCCCCACCTTGGTCCCTGTGGCTGACTGTATCTCTGTCTGGCTTCCTGGCTTTTAATCCCCTTTCTCCTGCTATTCTGGCCTGCTACTCCGGGCGGGCCTGAGTTTCCTCTCCTCACCTAATCCCTTTGGCTGATTGCTCTTCTCATGATAGGAAACAAATAACTTACATCTGTGCAAAGAGAAACTGGAAAATCTCTGTATCATCATTCAAAGGCAGGGGCAATTCTGTAATAGACCATCAGTTGCTCTTGTGGTAGTTCATGTTGAAGCCAAAGAAAATAAAAACAAACCCAGGAGAACCAAACTATGACCTTGAGTATATCATATCTTTATTTTGAGACCATCTCAAGAATAGATTCAATGCACTGAACACTAATGACCAAAGACCAGATGACTTGTGGGATGGCCTCAGGACATCATACATAAAGAAAGCAAAAGGTCATTAAAAAGTTTGGAAAGAAAGAAATGACCAAAATGGATGTCAGAAGAGACTCAGATATTTATTCTTGCACATGGAATAGCTAAAGCAACTGGAGAAAAAATGATTAAATAAAAGAGCTTAACAGAAGATTTCAAAGGGTGGCTGCAGAAGACAAAATAAAGTATTATAATGAAATGTGCAAAACCTGCAGTTAGAAAACTAAAAAGGGAGGTGCTTAGTATTTCTCAAACTGAAAGAACGGAAGAAAAAATTCAAGCTCCAAATTGCAATATTGAAGGAATTTATGACAATATATTGAATGATGTAGGAAGTATCAAAAGAAGATGGAAGGAAGAATTGGTTGATGTTTACCCATTTCAGGAGGTAACAATACACAAGTAAAATTTTGTTACAGATAATTCAAAAATATAGTAATTCAGCACTATATCAACAAGAAACAGCAAAAATTCAAGCCAGATTCAGATGAAAGAAGTAGAATGAAGGATATCATTGCTGAGGTCAGATGGATCTTGGTTAAGCAAAAAATACCAAAAAAAAAAAAAAGTTTACCTATGTTTTGCTGTGTTTTGGTTATCTATTGCACTCTGACAGGAATATACCACAAATGGGATGGTTTGAAGAAACAGGAGTTTATTTTCTCACAGGTTGGAGGCTTTAAGTCTGAGTTCAAAGTGCCAGGTTCTAGGGGCTAGGTGAAAGCCCCTCAACCTTGGGCTTCAGCTCTGCCTCTTGCTCCCGGCCCACTGTTGCTAGAGGCATTTCTAGAGACAGCTGCTGGCTGCTGAGACTGACAAGCCCAAGGTTGATAAGTAAAAAGGCACAGTCCTGATGTTACCAAACCACACAGCAGGCCATTAATTCAAATCAATTGAAAATTCCAAGGTTGGCAGAGCATGGTGGGCTGCTGAACAATGACACAGCTACATGCAGGGTTGTAGTGTACCATAAGCTAGAGACTATTCCCCAAGGCTTCTCCTTACATACAGGAGGCAGACCATATCCCTAAAATAGCTACTCAGCTGCTCACAGTAGATTCTACCATGGAGATGATTACCAGTCTTATCATGAGGAATACTACTTCCAGCTGCCCAGCCACTCAACCAGGCCCAGCCAAGTTGACACACAAACTTAACTACCATATACTGACTATGTAAAGACATTCAACTATGTGGATCATAACAACTAACGGATAACATAGCAGAGGGAATAGGAATTCCAGAACACTTAGTTGTGCTCATGAGGAACCTGTACACAGAATAAGAGATAGTCATTCAACAGCACAATAGGATATCACATGGTTCATAATTAGGAAAAATGTGAGTCAGGGCTGTACCCTTTCACTGTACATATTCAGTTGGCATGCTGAGAAAATAATCCAAGGAAGTGAACTATATAAAGAAAAATGTGGCATCAGGATTGAAAGAAGACTCATTAACAACCTGCAATATGTAAATGATACAATCTAGATTGCAAAGTGAAGAGGTCTTGAAGCACTTACTGATGGAGATCAAAGTCTTTCAACTTTGATTGTATCTCAAAAAAAAAAAAAAAAAAAAAAAAACTAAAATCCTCACAAGTAGACAATAAGTAGCATCATGATAAACAGAGAAAAGATGGAAGTTGTAGAGGATTTCATTGTATTTGGATATACAATCAACACCCATGGAAGCAGCTGTCAAAAAATCAAATGATGGATTACTGCAAAAGGCCTCTTTAAAGAGTTAAAAAGCTAAAATGTCTCTTTGAGGACTGAAAAGCACATGACTCAAGACGTGGAATATTCAATCCCCTCATATGCATGTAAAACCTGGACAAAGAATAAGGAAGACTGAAAAAGAACTGATTCATTTGAATCATGGTTTTGGTGAAGAATATTGAATATATCAAGCTGCTAGAAGAACGAACAAATCTGTCTGAGAAGTACAAGTCAAAATACTTCTGAGATGTGAGGATGGTGAGTCATCATGTCACATACTTAGACATTTTATCAGATGGAACCAGTCCCTGGAGAAGGACATCATGTTTTGTAAAGCAGAGACAGGGTCAGTGAAAATGAAAATAAACCTCAATGAGATAGAATGATACCATGGCTGAAAAAACAGGCTCAAACCTAGCAATCAATGGGAGGAATGAAACAGAATTGGCAGTGCTTCATTCTGTTGAACATAGAGTCGGTTTGAGTCAACATCTAACCACAACAATTTATCTGTGGTTATAATCCCACTTGGGAAACAGGTATTTGTTATGTTGATGAATCTGTATTACTGCTGGGTGTGTTTTAAGTCAGTTTCTGTTTAGATATACAAGAGTAGGCTGAGCATGCAACCAAGAAAACATGTACAGATGGAGGAAGATAGGTGCCCTCTCATATGAGAGCTCCAAGGAACCAAGAAACAAAATGACAAAAAGTCAAAGACCTTCTCCCACAGTTGACAGAAAAGAAAAACTTCCCCTAGATCTAATGCCCTGAATTCAGACTTCTACCTTTCTAAACTGTGAGAATATATATTTCTGTTTGTTAAAGTCACACCTTGTATTTCTGCCATGCTAACACTAGATAACTGAGACACACAACTACTTGGGTAAGGTAGTCCCTGTGTGGTAAAAATATTTAACAAGTCACTGCTAACCAAGAGTTTGGAGATTCAAGCCTATCCAGAAGTACCTCAGAAGAAAATCCTGACAATGTACTTCTGAAAAATCAGCCATGGAAAATCTATGGAGTATAGTTCTCTTCCATGAGTCACCATGATTCAGAATCAACTTAAAGTCAAGTGGTAAACTGGTACTGGGGTGCAATGGATGCAGAGGCAGAATATGGAAGTAAGAGGTGAAATCCAAGTTGGGCTTTGAAGGATTAGTCATTTAAATGTACAAGTGGAAGGGAATATGAATGATAACATTTCCAGTTGAGACGAGTAACATAAAAAAATACAATAAGACATTAACAGTACAATAATACTTAACATGTACAAGGAATACATTTTAACATTGAGTCCTCTTTCTGACAGAAGTAGCAGACACTTAATCTGACTAATTTGGAGCTCCTGCCTTTATCCAGCATTGTGTCTCAGTGCAAGTGAATTATGTGTTTCCAAGATATCAGTGGAATAATGGGAGCTCTGGTATCATAGTGCCTAAGGCACTTGACTGCTAACCAGAAGGCTGGTGGTTCAAACCCACCAGCCACTCCTCGGATCAAAGGTTTGGCAATCCTACTTCTGTAGTGATACTGCCTCAGAAACCCAAGCAAAGGTCCCTATGAGTCGGAGACAACTCGATGGCACATAACAACAACAAGAACAAGATATCAGTGGGGAATTGGAATATCGGATTATTTGTTTCATTTGTCCTTTCTGGCACCCATTGAAATATCTTATTACTTTTACCATCCTTATGAAATGCCAAAGCTAAGAAAAATATTCCCTTTTCTTTTTTTTCTGTTGGTGTGAAATTATTTTCTAGAGGCAAAAGCCACCAAAGATCTTGGCTGGAGTATAAATATGTATGTATAGAACAAAATGCTCAAAAAAAAAAAAAAAAGAGGTAACAATTAAATATAGTTGTTGTTATGTGCTGTCCAATCAGACCTTACTCACAGCGACCCCTTCTTGGGTTTCTGAGGTGGTATCACTACTGAAGTAGATTGCCCAATCTTCCTTCCGAGGAGTACCTGGTGGGTTTGAACAGCCAGCTTTCTGGTTAGCAGTCAAGTACCTTAGGCACTATGTTACCAGAGCTCCCGTTATTAAATATAGTAAGCTTCCATAATACCAAAGGAGCTCTGGTGGCCATAGTGCCTAAGGCATTTGACTGCTAACCAGAGGGCTGGCGGTTCAAACCCACCAGCCACTCCTCTGAAGGAACTGGGCAATCTACTTCCGTGGAGACACCACCTCGGAAACCCAAGGAGGGGTCGGGTAGCTATTCTTTGGATCCAACTTGACAGCAGTGTCTTTTGTTTGTTTCTTTGTTTGTTTTCCCCATAATATGAAAAGGCAAGGAATATTCACATAATAGTGAACAGTCTGTTGTTATAAGCTGAAGAGGAGTGGTAGAGGAAGAATAGTTAGTTGTCCCCTGGTAAGGGAATTAAAACGAGATGTAAATATATCAAAGTTAAGTTGGTATAGAACTCAGCAGTTTTCAGAGCACTGCATACGTCATTACTGCCATTAACCAATGGCAAGAGCAAAGTTAAAAAATACCCTGAACAGACAATATCTGTAACAAGGAAAAGGAAAAGTTTTCTCTTTATTGCTGTAGCCAGAATGGGTAAGATTTGAAACAAGCAATAAAAAAAAAAAAAAGGAGTAAAGAAAAGTGCTTATCAGTGTCATGCTGGGAGGTGGGGGTGGGGGAACCTTCACCTGAACCTTCACCTGAAAGATGTACAATTTTTATTTGCTGTATTTCTCCCTATTATCCATAGCTTGGTGAAGATACATTGCCTGGTGAGTAAATAATATGTAGTTTAATTTACGTGGGGCTCATATTATTGTCAAATCATGCTTTTGCTTTCTTCACAAATTTACAAGTTAAATTAATTCCAGGACCACAGAAGGTAGTCAATGATGGAAGACAATAGCAGTTTAAATGAATCCTTCAACAAATGAACTAGAGAAGAGAGAGTGAAACTAGAATGGAATGTGATTGATTGTGATCGGTTCTGACACACAAATAAGTAACAGTTAGTTACTGATTGCCATGCAATAACATTGGAAATAGATCATTGAGGGGCTTATGAATCTAGAAAAAATATGCAAAACCAAGATGAAGTATGAAGAAGATGGCTCAGAATGGACATTGCCATCTCAAACCAAGTCTATGTTTTCACCAATAATTTTATAAGGACAGTTTATCAGTCAGGTTTCAGTCAGAGAAACAGAGTATGAGTCATATACCAAAAACCAAACCAAACCTGCTGCCATTGAGTCTATTCTAACTCATAGTGACCCTATAAGACAGAGCAGTTCTTCCTCACTTTGTTTTCAAGGCTGTAAATCGCTATAGAAACAGAAAGTCTTGCCTTCTTCCCTGGAGTGGCTGGTGAGTTTGAACCACTCACCTTTTGGTTAGCAGCTGAATGCTTTAACCTTTGCACCACCAGAGCTCCATTGTAAGTGGTATAGACTACTGATTATTTATGAGTTAGACCTCAAGCAATTGTGGGAAGTGGTGGATCAATATATTTAGTTTATATAGTTTTTTAACTCTTCCTTAGTCTACAAGTCAAACAGATTGGAGGTTGGAAAGCAAAGTGGGAGTGCTGGAATATGCAAGTTGTTGCTAGGTGCCATGGAGTTGGTTATGACTCATAGCAAACCTATGTACAACAGAACAAAGCACTACTGGGTCCTGCCCCATCCTTGTAATTGTTGCTATACTTGAGCCCATCATTGCTGCCACTATGTCAATCCATCTCATTGAGGTTCTTCCCCTTTTTCACTGACTCACCACTTTACCCATCATGATATCCTTCTCCAGGGATTAGTCTCTTCTGACAATGTGACCAAAGGATGAGAGACAAAGTCTAGCCATTCTTGCCTTTAAGGAGCATTCTGGCTGTACTTCCTCTCAGACAGATTTGTTCATTCTTCTAGTAGTACATGGTACATTCAGTATTGTTCACCAACACCACAATTTAAATGAATCAATTCTTCTTTGTTGTTCCTATTCATTGTTCTGCTCTCACATGCGTATGAGGTTTTGAAAGCTGCTTGGCTTGGGTCAGGCACACTTTAGTCTTCAAAGTGACACCTTTGCTCTCAAAGAAGTAAGTCTTCTGCAGCAAATTTGCCCAATGAAATACATGTTTTGATTTCTTGATTGTAGCTTCCATGGGCATTTTTTCTGGATCCAAGTAAATGAAATTCTTTACAACTTCAATCTTTTCTCCATTTATCATGATTTTGCTTATTGGTACTGTTGTGATGATTTTTGTTTTCTTTATGTTGAAATGTAATCAATCCATACCAAAGGCTGTAGTCTTTGATTTTCATTTGTAATGCTTCAAGTACTCACTTTCAGCAAGCAAAATTGTGTTGTTTGCAAATAACAGGGTGTTAAGGAATCTTCTTCCAATCCCAATTTCACATTCTTCTTCATATAGTCCACCTTATCAAATCATTTGGTCAGTATACACACTAAATAAGTATGGTGAAAGGATACAATTCTGATACACACCTTTCCAGATTTTAAACCATGCAGTCTCCCGTATTTCAAATTACTGCCTCTTCTTTAATACACAAGTTCCTCTTGAGCCCAATTAAGAGTTCTGGAATTCTCGTTCTAACATAAATTATGTTATCCATAATTTACTATGATCCGGACAGTTGAAAGCCTTTGCACAGTCAATGAAACACAGGTAAATATCCTTCTTGTAAGGATGCTCTGAAAGTCTTAAGAGGGGTGACTACTGGTATCCCTAAGGATAAAGTAGAATCTGTGACTGCTTGTCACCACTCAGAAAAACAATGCCATAGTAGCTGCAGGAGAAATTGTCAGCCTTTGCCACAGAGAGGCATTGTGTTTGGACACAGATTTGGAGAAGCAACAGAATATATCATCCATTGCTGTTCCACACTATTAAAGTGAGCTATCTGATCATCCACAATGCAGTATGT
Source organism: Orycteropus afer afer (assembly GCF_000298275.1). Taxonomy (NCBI): domain Eukaryota; kingdom Metazoa; phylum Chordata; class Mammalia; order Tubulidentata; family Orycteropodidae; genus Orycteropus; species Orycteropus afer. The sequence goes on along the minus strand of NW_006922519.1, from coordinate 176,040 downwards.
AACTTTTTACAGAGCCTGATGCCCTACATTAACCGGCAGAGCTTAAGATCTGTCTACCAGGTCTCTTCTGAAATGTCTTATGACAAATGCTAAACAAGAAACCCACAGGGAAGAGAGTTCTGGGAAATGCAGTTTTAGTTTTGCTAATTTGACATATTATGAAGTTACTACCAAAAATAAATGCAAAAAACATTAATTATGAGTGAAGATTACTTATAATTTGTTCTTGATCATATTTTAAAATTTATTTTGTTTCTTTTTTTATTTGTATTTGTGAACTACTTAGTAAATAGTTTATTGGTTATTTCACAGTAAGAAGTAAACTAATAGCAATGTAGTCTTTATGAGAGGAAAGTATTTATGACACCAATAAAGCAGAAGGACCAAAATTAATTATTTTAAATAAATATGAAATAACATATTTCCAATCATAGGAAAAGAAATAAGCATTTTGGAGGTCTTTATTTTTATTTTACAAATGTTATTGTTGTTGTTGTTGTTATGTGCCATCGAGCTGGACCTGACTCATAGCGACCCCTCCTTGGGTGGCCGAGGCAGTATCACTACGGAAGTAGATTGCCCAACATTAGGTGTTGTTTTTTGTTGAATCATATAGTATGGGATGGGCTATAGCTAAAGACTTGCCATTATCTTCTTAGTGCTTCACACTGCCAAAGTGCTTAAACTAATACTGAGTTGTACAATTATCAAACCATTTGTTGGTTGTTTACATAAAATTCCAAAGTAAAACAAAATTTTTTAAGATTTAAAAAGTAAAACGTTAGCAGCCTAATTCCTATCAGCTTCTGAAATCATCCTCCTGGTAGCTGGTCTTGGAATAGCAGGCTAGCAGCACCCCTTGCAAAATGAATTCTCAATAAAGCCCATACTCTAGATGTGCTGAACTTTACACATCTAATAGAACTAACAATTTGATTTATGTTGATATCAGTCAGGAACTTTAAGCGATATTTAAAGATTAAACATTGTAGAGAACTATAGAAGATGTGAAGGAAACTGTTACCTTTCAATTTATAAAGACATAAAACTTTATGGTGAAAAGCTATCAACAACTTTATTCAGGCTTAAAAAATAGATGTGTGAAGATTTAAACATTTTAGATTCCTTTCCATTTCTCTTCCCCTTACAAATTGTGTGTTCTCATAAAAGCTAATAAAAATTTGATATAAACAAACTGAAAGAACCCTTGAACCAGACAAAAAAATTCAGGATACCCAGTTAAGTTTTAGCTAAACAATGAATACTATTTTAATTATAAATATTGCATGGGACATGAAATGTTGCATGGGACATTGTTATATATATTTAAAAAATAATAATAACTATTTTCATTATCTGAAATTCAAATTTAACTTGGTATCCTGTATTTTCATTTGATGATTCTAGCAATCTTATCCTGGCATGTGGTATAATATTAATATCAAAAATGCTTATCTGAATTATGTGAATGATTCCCGCATGAGAATGTCAGAGAATGCTATTGGAAGTCTAGAAAAGAATCTTGGAGATCATGTGCAAATTTTTATGTTAGAGAAGTAGTTCCTGGCTTCCCTATTCACATCTCTACTCCATCCCATGAACCATGTTATTCTTCTAGCTGCTACACCCTGAAGAGCCTCCTTAGGTCAATAAAAATGACCTGCACTAACTTTATACTTCCCCATTCCCCAATTAAGTGTTGATCATCTGTCATTTTCCTTTTTTCTCCCAATGCTTCCTAGTAATAATCTCATTCGCTAATGTCAAAAATCTAACAAAAAACATTCTGTTGTCCTAGAAGTATTTTTAACACTTTTTTTTATTGTACACTGTGGTGACATAACTAGCTTAAAAACTAGTGTTTCAAACCATCAAAGGAAGAGGGAAGGGCTGTTGAAACCTCAGAAAGATAAAAATAAAAAGAATGATAAAACAGCAACTCATCCCATCCTAGTGTTCTTAACAGTTTCTTCCCTGTTTCAGAATTTAGAGTTTCACTTTTAAAGAAATATTGGAATTGGGAGTGGACAAAGAATATGAAATGAATAAAGTCTATACCTACAAAAATAAATTATTCTCCCTGTGTGCAGTGGTCGATTCTGACTCATAAAAACCCTGTAGAAGAGAGTAGATCTGTCACATATGGTTTCCGAGACTGTAATCTTTACAGAAGCAAGTCTGCAGGTCTTTTCTCCAACAGAACCATTAGTGGATTTGACCCAAAAAGTAGTTTTGAACATTATTCTTTCTCTCATGCCCATTAAAAAAAAATCATAAAATATGTAAAACGAAAGTCATCTGTAATATTTTATGACTCTTTAGTAGTTTTCCAGCTAAATCATTTTCATTAACACTAATAGTTTTAGGTATATGAACATAACAGTAGAAAATTTTAGGATTAAATAAGTAAGCATTGCTTTTAGGACCATAGTCTTCAGAATCAGATAATCGAGAATCAAATATGGTTTTGCTCATTGTCAGCTGTAGAATCTTGGACATGGAAGCTTTTTAACTGCCTGAAACTCCACATTCCTGATTAGTACATTGGTGTTTAAAATAGTAAATATTGAATGAGGCTTGTATCCTGATTGTGATTCCCTGGGTAGTGCAAATAAAGTGCTTAGTGCTAACTTAAAGGTTGAAGGTTAGAGTTCACTCAGAGGCACCTTGAAAGAAAGGCCTTATGATCTATTTCAAGAAAAGCAGCCATTAAAAATCTTACATACTATAGTTCTACTCTGATACAGATGGGGTCACTATGAGTTGGAATCAAATAGTAATTCATTTTTTACTAATATCAAGATTAGCTGAGTTAATTTATGCAAAGTTCTTGGTAAAGTAGAAATAAATATTCATTCATTCCTTTATTAAGCAAATGTATACTAAGTACCTTCTATTTGCCAAGCACAGTAAGAGACTGAGGTTACAAAGTTTCTTAAGACTTTCCTTGTCATCAAAGACCTCATAACATATTGAGGGAAAAATCCAAGGTGTATGACACTATTATACAGTATGTTGAGTGCAGTGATACAAATGTTCTCAGGCTGTAAGAGATACTTACCAAAACCTGTGGCAGATAGAGAATAGGGCCTCCTTGAGTATAAATATCTTTGTTTAGTCTTGAAAGAAGCACATGGATTATTCAGATAAAAGAAGGATGATGATCTAAAGGCAGATTGTTGCAACAAAACTAAAGCTTGGAGTTTCACTGCATAGCATATACAGAGATTACAAAGTGAAGAATAACACAAAGGTGTCAGGATATTAATGTGTAATGGAATCTGTCAAATAAAAAACAAATCTAGATTTAGAAAGAAGACATTGTACTTGAAAGAATTATTGCAAAGCATGGGATGGAATTATTGCAATTGGGAGAGGAAAACTATTTTAACAGGGAGAATGCTCTGACCATAAGATCAATTTATCTCAAGGGCTAGGAAAAAAGATTTTTCTTTTAGAGAGACGAGTAAAACAAAGCTAGAAAGAACTGGGTGTGAAGAGGTGTGATGAAAGGATGAGATAATGAGATAGTAGATGAGAGAATGTTTTATTCTGAAGCCAGCCTGTTCTCAAGAAGGGGCTGTATTCTGACTCAGGCTTATAATGGTTCAAAGTTCAGGTGCCTGTGAAAGTAAAGAAGCTTAACCAAAATGTGAATGACTAGCATTTTGTTTTGTCTGATCAGTGCAAATTGGAAGTTCAGGTGATCTTTTAGGAGACACAACATTTAGAGGGTCTCTGGCCTTATCATAGGTAAATAAGAAGGCATGTGAGAGTCTTAATTAAGACATACAGGGGAAGGGTACTTCTTTTCAGTTGAGGATTTTCCTGGAACACAAACAGAAGGGAGAATTCTTTAACTACTGATGCATCTCAGAGTTCTGATAAAGTTTCACATTGCTAAAGACAATCACCAAGTCTTGGAAAGTTTTGTATAGCAGAAAACAGTGTTTAGATTTTATCATGAAGACTATGGAAGGATTTTAATCAAGGAAGAGATTAAATCAGACTTTTTCTATTTAAAAGATCACTCTGGAAGCATGAAAAGATTATATTGGAGGGAAATGTGTATAGGATCAGGAAAATCACATCTGTTGCAATAATCAAAGTGAGATTCTAAATTAAGAAATTGGAAATGGCAGTCAAAATTAGTAGGAGAGGATTAGATGAGGGATGGGTTATTCAATGATCACACCAAGTGTCTGCTTTAGGACACAGGTAGGAGAACAAGTTGCACTGAAAGCATTACTGAAAAACAAGGATCCAGAAATTAACAGAATACCAACTGAGATGTTTCAACAAGTAGATGAAATATTGGAAGTGTTCATTTAGTCATGTCAAGAAATTTGGAGGACAGCTACCTGGCCCAACTGACTTGAAGAGATCAATATTTGTGTCAATTCCAAAGAAAGATGATCCAACAGAAGGAGGAAATTCTCAAACAGTATCATTAATACTGCACCACGTGACTGTCAGATCATTGTATGTGAATGACTAGCATTTTGTTCTGTCTGATCCGTGCAAATTGGAAGTTCAGGTGATCTTTTAGGAGACACAACATATAGAGGATCTCTGTCTGGCCTTGTCATAGGCAAATAAGAGGGCATGTGAGAGTCTTCCTTAAGACATATAGGGAAAGGGTGGTGTCTTGTGTGTTGTTGTGAAGCTGGAGGCTATGCTATTGGAATTTCAAATACCAGCAGGGTCAGCCATGGTGGACAGGTTTCAATGGAGCTTCTAGACTAAGACAGACTTGAAAGAAGAACAGGCCCATACACTTCTGAAAAAAAAAAAAAAAAAAAAAAAAAAACTGGACAGTGAAAACTGTATTAATATCAGTGAAACATTCTAATATATTACCAGAAAATTTTATGACTAGCCCTAAAACACAGTCTGATACAGTGACAGAAAATGAGCCCCTTCAGCTTGCAAGGTACTTAAAATATGACTGATGAAGAGTTTCCTTCCCAAAGTAGAGTTGACTTTAAAGAAGTGGATTGTTGTTGTTGTTCTTACGTGCCATCGAGTTGGCTCCAACTCATAGTGACCCTATGTATAACAGAACGAAACACTGCCTGGTCCTGCTCCAGCTTCATAATCCTTGCTATGTCTGAGTCCATTGTGGCAGCCACTGTATCAATCCATCTTTTTGAAGGCATTCCACTTTTTTCTGACCCTCAATTTGACCAAGCATGATATCTTTCTCCAGGGAATAGTACCTTCTGACAACGTGACCAAAGTAGGTGAGACAAAGTCTGGTCATTTTTATTTCCAAGGAGCTTTCCGGCTGCACTTCTTCCAGGACACATTTATTGGTTATAGTAGTCCATGGTACTTGCAGTATTCTTTGCCAACACCACAACTCAAAAGCATCGACTCTTCTTCAGTCTTCCTTGTTCATTGTCCAACTTTCACATTGCATATGAGGCAATTGGAAATACCATGGCTTGTGTTGGGTGCACCTTAGCCTTCAAAAAGACATCTTTGTGTGTCAGCACTTTAAAGAGGTCTTTTATAGCAGATTTGCCCAATGGAATATGCATCATCTGGTATCCTGACTGCTACTTCCATAGATGTAGATTGTGGGACCAAGTAATATGAAATCTTTGACAACTTCAATCTTTTCTCCATTTATCATGATGCTGCTTATTGGTCTTGTTGTGAGGAATTTAATTTGCTTTATCTTGAGATGTAATCCATACTGCAGACTGTAGTCTTAAATCTTCATCAGTAAATGCTTCAAGTTATCCTCATTTTCAGCAAGTAAAATTATACCATCTGCATATTTCAGGTTGTTTACAACTCTTCCTCCAATTCTGTTCTTTTTCATGTAGTCCAGCTTCTCAGATGATTTCTTCAGCATACAGATTTAACAAGTATGGTAAAAGATAAAACCCTGATGCACTCCCTTCTTGATTTTAAACCATGCAGTATCCCCTTCAGTTCCAACAGCACCTTCTTGGTCTATGTATAGGTTCCTCAACAGCACAATCAAATGTTCTGGAATTCCCATTCTTCTCAGTGTTACCCATAATTTGTTAGGATTCACAGAACCAAATGCTTTTGCATAGTGAATAAAACACAAGTAAACATCTTTCTGGTATTCTTTGCTTCCAGCCAAGATCCATCTGACATCAGCAATGATATCCCTTTATCCACATCCTCTTCTCAATCCAGCTTCATTTCTGGAAGTTCTCTGCCAGTATACTGCTGCAGCCATTTTTGAATTATTTTCATCAAGATTTTACTTGGGTGTGGTATTAATGATGTTGTTTGATAATTTCCACATTCTGTGTGATCACTTGTCTTTGGAATGGATATAAATATGGATCTCTTCCAGTTGGTTGGCCAGGTAACTGTCTTCCAAATTTCCTGGCATAGATGAGTAAGTACCTCTAGCACAGCATTTGTTCATGGAAACATCTCACTGGGTATCCCATCAATTCCTGGAGCCTTTTTTATTCCCAATTCCTTCAGTGCAGCTTTGACTTCTTCCTTCAATACCCTTGGTTCTTGATCATATGTCATATCCTGAAATGGATGAACACTGACCATTCCTTTTTGGTGCAGTGACTCTGTGTATTCTTTCCATCTTCTTTTGATGTTTCCTGAATCATTGAATACTTTGCTCATAGAATGTTTTAATATTGCAACTCAGGGCTTGAATTTTTTCTTCAGTTCTTTCTGCTTGAGAATTGCTGAGTGAGTTCTTCCCTTTTGGTTTTCCAACTCCAGGTCTTTGCACATTTCATTATAATAATTGAGTTTGTCCTCTTGAGCTGCTCTTTGAAATCTTCTGTTCAGCTCTTTAACTTTTAATTACTTTCATTTGCTTTAGCTTCTTTCTGTTCAAGAGCAAGTTTCAGAGTGTTTTCTGACATTCATTTTGGTCTTTTCTTCCTTTCCTGTCTTTTTGATGACCTTTTGCTTTCTTCATGGGTGATGTTCTTGATGTCATCTCACAATTCATCTGGTTTTCAGTCACTGGTGTTCAATGCTTCACATCTATTCCTTAGATGGTCTCTAAATTCAGGTGAGATATAATCAAGGTTATAATTTGGCTCTCTTGGGCTTGTTTTAATTGTCTTCAGCTTCAACTTGAAGTTGCATATGAGCAGCTGATGGTCTCATCCACAGTCAGCTCCTGGCCCTGTTTTCACTGAAGATATTGAGCTTCTCTATTACCTCTTTGCACAGATGTAATCAATCTGTTTCCTGTGTACTCCATCTGTCAAAGTCCCCATGTATAGCCACTCTTTATCTTGTTGAGAAATGTTAATTGCAATGAATAAGTTGTTGGTCTTGCAAAATTCTTTCATGTGATCTCCACTGTCATTTCTGTCATGAGGCCATATTTTCCAACTCCTGTTGGTTCTTCTTTGTTTCCAACTTTTCCATCTCAATAAACAGTAATAATCAACACATCTTGATTGCATGTTTGGTCAATTTCAGACTGCAGAAGTTGGTAAAAATCTTCAACTACTTCACCTTTGGGTTTGGTGGCTGGTACGTAAATTTCAGTAATAATAGTATTAACTGGTTTTCTTTGCAGGAGTATGGGTATTATCCTATCACTGACAATATTGCACCTCACAATTCATCTTGAAATTTTCCTTGTGATAATAAATGACACCCCATTCCTCTTCAACTTGTCTTTCTCAGCATAGTAGATCTTATTATCATTGTCTGATTCAAAAAAGATTTCTGGACCTTCATTTGCTGATGGGGCATGACTGAAATTAGGAAGAAACTGCTGCAAATATTCATTAGTTATCTGAATGTGGAATGTACAAAGTATGAATTTAGGGAAATTGGAAGTTTTCAGAAAAGAAAAAGAATGCATAAAGATTGATATCATAGACATTAGTGAGCTGAAGTGGACTGGTATTAGGCATTTTGAATCAGACAATCACACAGTCTACTATTCCAGCAATGACAAATTGAAGAGGAATGACATTGTGTTCATTGTCAAAAAGAACGTTTTAAGATCTATCTTGAAGTATAATGCTGCCAGTCATAGGAAAATATCCATATGCCTACGAATATTACTCAAATTTACTCACCAACCACTAAAGTCAAACATGAAAAAATTGAAGATTATTATCAACTTCTGTAGTCTGAAATTGATTGAACATTCAATCAAGATGTATTGATTATTACTGGTGATTGGAATACAAAAGTTGGAAACAAAGAAGAATCATCAGCACTTGGACAATATGGCCTTGGTGAAAGAAGTGGTGCCAGAGATCACATGATAAAATTTTGCAAGAGCAACAAGTTATTCACTGCAAATAAATACCTTTTTTTTCAACAACATAAATGGTGGCAATACATGTGGTCCTCATCAGATGGAATACATGGGAATCAGAATGATTACATCTGTTGAAAGAGATGGTGGAGAAGCTCAATATCTTCAGTCAAAACAAGGTCAGTGGCTGACTGTAGAACAGACAATCAATTGCTCATATGCAAGCTCGTGATGAAGCTGAAGAAATTGAACCAAGCCCATGAGAGCCAAAATACGATCTTGGCTATATCCCACATGAATTTAGAGACCATTGGAAGAATAGATTTAGCATAGTGAATAACAATGACTATAGATGAGTTTTAAGATGATATCAAGAATATCATACTTGCACAAAGCAAATGGTCTTTAAAAAGACAGCAAAGGAAAAAAAGGCTAAAATGGAAGTCAAAAGAGACTCTGAAATTTGTTCTTGCTACTCTTAGGAGTAGCTAAAATGAATGGAAGAAATTATAAGATAGAAGAGCTGAGCAGAAGATTTCAAAGGGCAGTTCAAGAATAACATAAGTAAACTATTGTACCAAAATGTGCAAAGAGCCGGAGTCAGAAAAACAAAAAGGAAGAACACACTCAGCATTTCTCAAG
>NW_006922519.1:161482-166880 GCF_000298275.1 Orycteropus afer afer | reverse complement strand
GTTTCAACAAATGGATGCAGTGCTGGAAGTGCTTACTCGTTTATGACAAGAAATTTTGAAGACAGCTACCTGGCCAACTAATAGGAAGAGATTGATATTTATGCCCATTGCAAAGAAAAGTGATCCAGCAAAAGTGGAAATTATCAAACAATATCATTAAGATCACATGCAAGTAAAATTTTGCTGAAGATAATTAAAAAGTGGTTGCAGTAGTATATTGACAGGACATTTCCAGAAAATCAAACTAGATTCAAAAGAAGATGTGCAATGAAGGATAACATTGTTAATGTCAAATGGATCTTGGCTGAAGGCAAAGAATACCATAGAGATGTTTACTTGTGTTTCATTGACTATGCAGAGACATTTGACTGTGTGGATCATAACAAATTATGGCAAATATGTCACATACGGGTAGTTGCAGAATACTTAATTGTGCTCATGTGGAAGCTATACATAGACCAAGAGGCAGCCATTCTAATAGAACAATGGTGATTTACAATCAGGAAAATTGTGTGTCAGGTTTGTATCATCTCACCATACCAATTCAGTCTGTATGCTGAGCAAATAATCTGAGAAACTAGACTATATGAAAAGTACATGGCATTAGGGTTGGAAGAAGACTCATTAACAACCTGAAATACGCAGATGATACAACTTTGCTTGCTGAGAGTGAAGAGGACTTGAAGCACTTATTGATGAAGATCAAAGACTAAAGCTTTCAGTATGAGTTATACATCATAAAGGAAACAAAAATTATTACCACTGAGCCAGTAAGCAACATTATAATAAACAGAGAAAATAATAGAATTGTTAAGGATTCCATTTGCTTTGGATTCACAATCAATGCCCATGGAAGCAGCAGCAAAAATAAATCAAACAACACATTGCATTGGGCAAATCTGCTGCGAAAGACATCATTAAACTGTTAGAAAAAAAAAAAGTCACTTTGAGAAATAAGGAGCACTTGGCCCAAGGCATGGAACTTTTAATTGCCTTGTGAATGTGAAAGCTGTACAATTAATAAAGAAGATTGAAGAACTGATACCTTTGTTCAAGAAGAATATTGTCAGAAGAATGAACAAATCTGTCTTGGAGGAAGTACAGTCAGAATACTCCTTGGTAGCGAGGATGGTGAACTTCATCTTATGTACTTTAGGCATGCTAACAGGAGGGACCAGTCCCTGGAGAAGGATATCATGCTTCATATAGTAGAGGGTCAACAAAAAAGAGAAAGATCCTCAATGAGATGGATTGACACAGTGGCTTTAACAATGGACTCAAACATGGCAAGGATTATGAGGATGGCATAGAACTGGTCAGTGTATCATTCTGCTGTGCATAGGGTAACTATGAGTCAGAACCAACTGGACTGCACCTAACAACAACAGAAGTATGAGGGCTAAAAGAAGGACAAGATGTTTCAGTCATGTGGCCGTCACCAGCAATAGCCAGAGAACTTACAAAGCTAATTGTGTAGCACATAATCAATATTAGGAAGACACTATTTCAACATATCCTCACATGTTTAAAAAAAAGGAAAGAAAAAAACTCATTTTCATCAGGTCAATTCCAACTCACAGCAACCCCCATTGGGTTTCCAAGGCTGTAAATATTTACAGAAACAGATCATTGTATCTTTCTTCTGTGAAGTGGCTGGTGTGTTTGAACCAACCAAATGCCTTAACCACTACATCATCAGAGCTCCTTATCCTCACCTGCTAGGCATTTAATATATTTGAAATCCAAATGTATTATTCTGTATTTAAAAGTTCCTGGCAAACACATTGCCTTCAGTCAATAGGCTCTTTTTTCATTTCCAAGGGAATTTTCAGGTGAAGAATTAACTCCCTCCTGTAGTCAAGAGAAGAAAAGGAGTAGAAAGCAGTAAGGGATACAGAACTCTTTTGGTTAAATTTTGTCTTTTGTGGACAGTAAATCACATGCCATAAATGCATATGTTTTTGGAGGTCTTCAAGAGTGATGTACCCACATATTTCCAGAGCATTTCATTTAAAAAATAAAATGAAAGAAAAATATTAGCAAAAGTAGATTTAAATATGGGAAGGGAAAGATGCATATGAGAAAATAATGCAATTTAAAAAAACATAAAATATAAATAGAATATTTGACAAGCATCCAAATGACTTAATTTATGAGGGTCCTTTAACCTAAGAAATCTAACACAAAGAAAGACCATAAGTATTATATCATTAACCCTGACTTATTAAAGCAAGAGTATTTATGAGACGTTTATAGAGTATATTGAAATGGCAGATTAATGTGAAGCCCCAATTCTCAGTAGCTTATAACTTTGGCAGAACATTTAATTTCAAATGGAAATTGGCATGAATTTGCTCTCTGTCAGACTTCAGTCTTTGCCAAGTTTGACAAACATCCAGTTCAGCTGTTTTAAGCTAAAATGAATGCCAAAGCAAAGATGTTTTTTCTTTTCTTTTTTTCCTTTTCACATTCAATTCAACAACTTATTTTCATCTTCAAAAGCAAAACTGAGTACATGAATGTTTATGGTCTGGCTCTTTAATTAATGTTAAACAATCGTCACACAGCACAGAAATGCAAAGTGAGTTGGTGAGCAAAGAGTTGGAGTGAGAACTCCATAGCAATAACTTCAGTTTGCTACCAATTCATTGTGTGAACTTGGAAAAGTAACTTAACTTCTTTGTTTCTCAGTTTGTTCAACAGTAAAATTAGAAGATTAATACAAACTTGCATAATCATAATAATGAAAACGACAGTAAAGCAGTTCTCAAATTTAAACACATAATAACTTCTCTTTTCAATAGCCTTGCATTATAGTTGCTTTTTTAGTAGAGATTAATAAATGTATGCATGCAATGATGACCTCTCTAACATTGCACAAAAAGTTAATGTCTATTAATACATAAACTGTGCTTTGGGAATAAGTTAGGATCTTTTGGAAGTTTTGTTTATTCTTTTGAGTCATTGTATATGATTTAGTAAATTAATGACTCAGTTCACTATTTTGTAAATTATTCCTTCATTATCTTAAAAAGCACCATGGTGGCTTGAAAAAGTTATTTTAGTCCATTCCAAAGAACACTTCATTTTCCATTAAGACATAGTTTATGCACCAGAAAGAGCTAGGTGGATTGTTCAATAAAAACGATATAAACTTGTATTTGTAACAAGTAAAATTACTGTATTTTTTGGTCACATCAAGGGTCAGGAAGATCCTTAAATGATACAGTTAATTAAATGACAGTTTGAAATTTAAAGAAGTGCTTCTTTGACATGCCAATGCACAATAATTATACTTCCACACATGTAGGAAAAATCTGAGCTTACAAATTCTCTATTCACTCAAGTCTGGACTGTATGGGGCCACATACGGGAAAGGGAAGAGAAACAACATCAAATGATTGACTGTATTATTATCTACAAGCATCCAGAAACTCACTATTATGTAAGAATAAACAAAGTATCATGCATATTATTTAAACTTCCACCCAGAAGTGCTTCTTTTCGAAGCATTCCACTTCCACAATAGAAAGACAATTGATCCCATAATCAGAAAGAGATCTTTGCCATCTACCCTTCTTAACAGCATTCTTCAGGAAATATGTACAGTGTTTCCTCTAAAATTAGTGCGTTTTTAGTGGTTTGCAGGATGCTGTAGAATAATATAATTTTAGAATATTAGAACTTAAAGAATGTCAACTAGAAGTTTGTGAAGATAGTATAAAGTACATTGAGTTATGTATGTAACATTTTTTTTTCAATTTAAGGAAGCTGTATATTTGGTTGTAAGACATACAACATCAAATGTTTTGCTTAAGCTTTTTCTGAAGTTATATTAACATCCTGATTTCATTGGTTAGAAACCTGATTGGCTTGTTGTTGTTGTTGTTGTTATGTGCCCTCGAGTAGGACCCAACTCATAGTGACCCCTCCTTGGGTTTCCGAGGCAGCATCACTAGAGAAGTAGATTGCCCCATCTACTTATTAATGACAAATTCGATAATGTATTGACATGACACGTGATTATTAGATTCTCCTCTCAGATTGTCATGGAATCCTAATCAGTAGTTTTTAAACTTGGGTAACGAACAAGTGAGAGACAAGGAGTTCCCCTATAATGACACAGGTGGGGTGGTAGGAGATGGCGGGTGATTGGCTTTCCTGACCTGTCTAATACTTCCATCTGATCAGCTTCACATTTTCTTGTTTTAAATATTGCATTTCCATGAAAGATTTCACTTGAAGATATGACTTTTTTTGTTCGGTGATATTTTAAAAGACTGCTTGAATTGAACATATCCAACTGGGATAGGAACACAAAACATATTTTTAAAGATCCGTATGTTTAATTGTATTGTGTAATAACAGCTAACACAGAAATGTATGTGATAATGTAGCAGTGTTAATCATAGAGAGGCGTATATTCTTGTTTAAAATCTCTTTCCAAGTTGACTTGAGATGATAGTTATTCTAATTTGAGGGAAAGGGTGTGACATTGGCACTCAACTTCTATCCAGCCAGTAAATAAATTCAGCTTCAGCTTTGGTGTTAACATTTGAAAAATAAGTCCTTCCCCTGTCAGCCAGCACCCTCATTGATATACCATATGTTATACCCTAAGTCAAACACATGCTGCAATGCTACTTTTATTACACACAGTGCAATACATACACATATATCTTTACGCCCTCTACTTACATCCCTTTCCTATCGCTCCAAAACATAGTTAGACTTTTCTTGCTGTCTTATCTCATTTATTCAGTTTTTCACATATGTTTAATTCCTATTTACATCCTGAGACTAATAATCTATGTATAATCTGTCACTCATTGGTTGTGTACTTGAAGATATATGGACAGATATTGATACTATGTGCATCATTTCCACCAAAAGTAGTATTAAATACCATAAACATAAAAGTGTTTCCTTAAGCCAGGTGTTTTCTCCAATGATGTAAACATAAAGTGTGGGTTACTCTGTTTTTAGCAAAATATTGTCAGTATGGAAACATAAAAGTAATATTAAATTTCAACTAAGCTGTTTGACTTTAATCTGTTCTATTTGAGAAAATGTATCATAAAAAAATATTAAAAATGTCTTTCTCTTAGGATTGTATTTCACATACCTCCTTAATATCTTCCTGGGACACATGATATAAGAAGCAACATTTGTAATACTCGTTGTAAAGTATAGCCACATAAAGTATCAACTTTGCAGTTCATCTTTCTTTTCTCTAGGGAAGTTGACATTTTTATAGTTTAACCTATTAGACTTTTTTTTTTTTTTGGCTTGGAAAATTTACTCCATGTTTTAAAGAAGAGTTATAAATTAATCTGATTAGAACGTTTTCTAGTTCCACTCTTAGTAAAGCTACAAGAATAAGCACTTTGATCACTCT
>NW_006922519.1:159401-160502 GCF_000298275.1 Orycteropus afer afer | reverse complement strand
AATCTCAGGAATCTGATAAGGGCTGCTATGAGTAGGAATATACTCAATGGCAGTGAGTTTGGTTTTCTAGTTTTTATTCCAAGGCTATTCCTGTGCTGTAAAGTGGTCCTTAGAAAAAGAAGGCCCACTCTAGAGTAAAGAATGTGTATGGGTATCTTCTCTTTCTTTTGTTCTTTTTTCTAGATTTTAGACAGACTTGAACCTTATATCAATATGATTTTGACATTTTACATGCACTGTTTTAACGTCCATCAGTTACATTTTAACCCATGTTTGGGACCTGAAGGGTACTTTCTCTGTACAGGTATGTGTCAAGTTCCTTTATGCTAGTTGCTTTTTATCTTAGTCATTTTGTGTGATTTGTAATCAATTTTCATTATGTAGAATGAGTATTATGACCTTACAAAATCTGGAATTGGATCTAATAATAAAAATACTCTATAAATTTATATAGAGCCTTCTATTTATAGATTATAGAAATAAATTAAGATTTTTCTACCTCTAAAATGTTCACCTGATTTTATCTGAAGATATCATCTCAGAAAATTTTGTCTACAATATGCATCTTGAGTAACAGCAGATCAATGATTTAGAAATGTCTGTGAAATGTCAATACATGACTGAAACACACACACATACACAAGTCCTTTTCCTTTTTATAAATGGTTTTCCTGAATCTGAAAACTAATGTGTAGGCAAGCAAATTATTAACTTTGAAAATAGAAATTAAATAGAAAGATTAATGACATTGACAGTTATTCTAACTTTAAATCTTATTCATATTTAATAATTTATCAATATTGGAGAGAGATTATTGTCCTTGAGAATAAATTTTAAAGTGAGATGTAATTCTTTTTGAGCATCATACCAATTTCTATTCAGTTGTTTACTACTCGTGGTAACCCCATGTGTGTCAGAGGAGAACTGTGTTCCATAAGGATTTCAATGGTTAACATTTGAGAAGTAGATCCCCAAGCCTTTCCTCCTAGGTGCTCAGGGAAAACTGAAATCGCCAACTTTTTGTTTAGTGGTGAAGTGCTTTACCTTTTGCCACAGCCATGGATTACTTTAAGCATTATAGAAGAAACAAATATTCCAATA
>NW_006922519.1:155780-158551 GCF_000298275.1 Orycteropus afer afer | reverse complement strand
TTTTTTCTGGAAACTTTACATTCAATGAACTTGTTTATATTGTCAGTTGAGTGCCAAAGCAGAGAAGTGTCAGGAATAGAGCTTCAATGATTCCACTTGAGCTGGACCTAGGTGGGTGAAGACCACCAAGTATGGCACCTCAAAACTTAGCCATGGGAAAAAAAGCTATCGTGCAACAGCTATAACCTAAACAGATCATTATCACCTAAAATGGCAGAACAGCAGAAATCATAGAGAACAAATTCAGTGCACAGTTGTTGCTGCTAGTAGGTGTCATGGGACCCATTCTGACTTATAGTGACTCCATGTACAACAGAAGGAAACACTGCCCATTCCTGCTTCATCCTCACAATCTTTGCTATGTTTGAAGCCATCTTTGCAGTCACTGTGATAATTCATCTTGTTGAAAGGTTTTCTCTTTTTCACTGACCCTCTCTACTTTACCAAGATTGATGTCCTTCTCCAGGGATTGGTCCTATCTGATAACATGTACAAAGTAAAGGAGACAAAGTCTCACTATTATTCCTTCTAAGCAGGATTTCAGCTGTAATTCTTCCAAGACAGATTTGTTCATTCTTCTGTCAGTCCATAGTATATTCAATATTCTTCTGCAACACCATAATTCAAATGCTTCAACTCCTCCTCAGTCTCCTTTATTCATTGTTCAGCTTTCACATGCAAATGAGGCTATTGAAAATACCATGGCTTGGGTCAGGTGCACCGTAGTCCTCAAAGTGACATCTTTTCCTTTTGCCTACTTCCTACTGTTCAGATGTCACTGAACATAAGATGTTAAAGGGCAGCTTGAGAAGACAACGTAAAGTATTACAATGAAATGTGCAAAGAGACTGGAGTTAGAAAACTAAAAGGAAAGAACGAGGGAAAAAATTCAGGACTTGAGTTAAAATATTGAAGGATTCTATGGACAAAATATTGAATATTGCAGGAAGCATCAAAAGAAGTTGGAAGGAATACACAGAGGCATAGTATTAAGCAGAATTGGTGATGCCTAACTATTTCATGAGGTAGCATATGGTATTGAAGGAAGAAGTTGAGGCTGCAGTGAGGGAATTGAAAAAAAAAAAAAGGCTCTAGGAACTGATGGAATACAGATTGAGATGTTTCAACAAATGGATGCAGTGCTGGAGGTACTTATTTATTTATGCCAAGAAGTTTAGAAGACAGCTACATAGCCAACTGACTGGCCTATAAAGATCAGTTACTATGATTTTATTCAATTTTATGCACCAACCACAAATGCCAAAGAAGATTTTTATCAATTTATGCAAACTTAAATTGATCAAACATGCAATCAAGATGCATTGGTAATTACTGGCAATGGGAATGCAAAAGTTGGAAACAAGAAGAAAGATCAGTAATTGGAAAATATGCCCTTGGTGATAGAAATGATATCAACATCTTATGACAGGATTTTGTAAGACCAACAAATTATTCATAGGACATACCTTCTTTCAAGAACATAAACAATGACTGCACATTGTCCTCAGTGCATAGAGAATAGAAAAGTGGGATTTCATAACAGGTTGATATTCACAGTCATTATGCTAAAACTTGTCATCAATTAAATACATTCTCTAAAGTGGGGGGATCATTTAAAGGATACCAGTACTCATATTTCATCAGCATCAATTTTGAATAATTGGTCTAAGGTATATCTTGGATTTTGTTTTTTTTTTAATAGTAATTCTTTTTTTGTTTTAATTTTTTATTGTACAAAACAATCCTGGGTGATTTTAAACTACTTGTAGTAATGAGAAGCACTTTTCTAAGAGAAAATACATAATGAGCAAATTTGATCTGCAAAATGGCCAGAATCGTTTCCAAATTGGTTATGGTTTTTTATATCAAAAAAGCTACTAATAAATCTTGAATGAGAAATTTAAGTTAATGGAAATTCAAATTGTTGAGTCCCTGAATCTACACCAATTTTTTTTTTTTTCTCTTTCTTGGCTGCCTCACCCTTGTTTCAGGTCCTCCCAACTAGGCCCAGGTGTGGAGGGATGCCTATAATCACAGCTGGAGCCCTATTGAGTGGAGCTGCTGGCCACTTTGGGGGTTTTTTAATTCCTTATGGAACCACTGAGTTTGTTTACTAGTATTTCTGCAATAATCATATTCTAAGACTACATCAAATAAATAGAATGTTTATTAATGAGATAAGATTTACATATAATGAAAGGCACAGATCTTAATTGTATAGTTCAATGAGATTTAATAAATTTATATAAACCAATAATTGCCAACACAATCAATTTGTAGTGCCTTTCCATCACTTCAGATGTCATCACCCTTGTATCATCTTCCGTTTAATCAATGTGCTCCACAGGCAACTCATTTTCTCATTTATATTACCACAGATTAATCCTGCTTGTTCACCTTATAGTAGTAACCATACACTGAATATTCTATGATGTCTGGCTTCTCTGCTTTACTAAATATAATGCTTTTGAAAATCATCCTCATTGCTCTGTGTATCTGTAATTCATCCTTCTCACCACCAACCCATAGGAACCCCCACTGGTTTCTAAGGCTGTAAATCTTTACAGAAATAGATTGCCTCATCTTCTTCCTGCAGAACAACTGGTGGGTTTAAACCACCAACCTTCAAATTACCAGCCAAATGCCTTACCCACTATGCCACTAGAGCTCCTTATACATACATATACATAATACATATACATATACATATACATATACATATACATATACAGGAGCTCTGGTGGCATAGTGCTTAAGGCATTTGACTGCTA
>NW_006922519.1:151896-155320 GCF_000298275.1 Orycteropus afer afer | reverse complement strand
GTGACTTCTAGAGTGGTTTGATAGTTTGTAAATATGGCAAATAAGGCAAATATGTCATGGCAAGGTATCTGACTTCCTCTTATTTCATAAAGGGAAAGAGTAATTTTGGACAATTTATTTTATTCCTCTCATGCCTAGTTTCCTCATCTGTCAAATAGGAATAATCTGCTAGTGAGTGTATCATTTTGAATACATATGAAGGTAGATACACACACACATACACACATACAGAGTTATGGGTTGCTTACTGTCTTTTCAGGCAATATCTGACTTGCATATACGTCCATTGTTCCATTAACATTTGCAGCTCTCCTTTATTTTATTATTTGTCCATAATAGTTTTAAAGATGCCAATCACAGACTCTTGCAGGACTAGACTACCTGCAGTTGAGGCAAATTACATGGCTTTGGGCATGAGCTCTTGGGCTTTAGCTGGTGGGCAGGAGACAGAACAGCGAGCAGGGATTGGTGCTGCCCTCTCCCACACCCCTCATTTCTTCTTGCTTTGTTTCTGCAGGTGCCTTTCCAGGTACATCCATTGCCTGTTCTTCAGCCACTGCCAGCAGCTCCAGCAGTAGCAGGAACAGCAACAGCAGCCACATGAACAACCAGAAGTGGACTCCTATAAGATTTTAAGAAGTGGCTAAAACTTCCAAATAACATAAGGTCCTATTTCACAGAAAATGTCTTGGATTTAAGTGACATATACCTTTACATGAGATTGACAATACATCAGAGCCAGAGGTCTAGCCTGGGCTTCCTAGCTCCTTGTCTTCTGATTCTGTAAGGAGTGACTGTGCCAGTCAGAACTTCCTTGCTCATAGGTCTTTGTAGTACCTATTCAGCCTCTGGAGTGGGCAGAGACAAAGAAGTAACGCTGAAGGATCATCCAGCTTGTCTGCTTCCATTATTATCTGCTCCTCTCCCCAGCCTGATTCAAACACCATTTGATGTGGCAATACTGCTTTCACCTGACCATTCCTTCCCTTAACCGGTTGTCATTGAGTGATTTTGACTCACAGTGACCTCAAGTGAGTCAGAGTAGAAATGTGCTCCATAGGGTTTTCAAGAGCAGATTTTTTAAGAAATAGATTGCCAAGACCCTTCTAAAGTGCTTCTAGACAGAATTGAACCTGCAACTTTTCTGTTAGCGGTTGAGTGTGTTAACCATTTGCACCACCCAAAGGCTCTGCTGCTTCCATATGTCACCTCAAAATTGAGTGCTGACAATGGCTTGCTCAGGGAAATGTGTGTGTATGTATGGGGGACAGGAGATAGCATAGCCAGAAACTGCCTCACCACCACCACCACGAAAACACACTCACACACAGGACTAGCTATATAATTTGTAACAAAAACAGCCAAACTCACTGCATCAAGTCAATGCTGACCCATAGCCACCCCCATGGGGTTTCTGAGTGGTATATCTTTAAGGAAGTAGATTGCCTAATCTTCCTTCCATGAGATGGCTGGTGAGTTTGAACTGCCAACTTTCTGGTTAGCAGTCAAATGCCTTGTACACTATGCCACCCGAGCTGCTTATTTAATTTGTAAAGCTTACTGCAAAAATTCTTAAAAAATTAAGAATTTCAAGGCAACAACTTCTGAGTATTACTAAGTGTGAGGCCCTCTGAAACTGCACAAGGTTTGCACCCATGAAGCCAGCCCTGCTCTCACATCATCCATCTGGGGGATTCCACTCTGGGTTATAAATTTTCCATACAATTTTCAATGGTCTCACTAGAGTTTTCCCATTTTTTATGTTAGTTTCTTGTATCTTTAACAGCCTACATGATTCCTGTTAGTTGAGTACAGGACTTTTTTAGACTGGTATGTTTTTCTAATTTGTTTGCCTCTATCTTGTTTGCTGCTTAGGTTTTCAATAATTGTTTTCCCCTTTCGTAAAATAACCATATATCTGAATGCCTGCAGCCTGGTACTTGAAGAGAATAAATGTATCTGCTTTGCTGTATTTTACATCAGGTGAACTAAGACTGTCCAATAAATGTCTATCAAGTCTTTGGTTACCTGATTACTTGATAAACAGTAAACTTTGTTTAATTGTTTACTTGATTTCTATAAATTATAGCTTAATCCTAGAACTAGGTTAGAGTAAGTAGAGAATTTTTGGTTAGAGTAAGTTTTCAGAAGTCTTTCTGCTATAAAACTTTATTCACATATGATTGAAATAATTTTATTTTACAACCTCATTTAAATTATGTCATACTGACATGTGTTCATTTGAAGAAATCTGCTTTTTCATATCTGGAGATTCTTTATGCTAAAAAGGCAGGGAGGCCACACTTTCTGACCTCCTCAAACTGCACTAGAGGAAGACAGAATCACCATCAGTAGCCCAAGGTATATTCCTGCAAGGCCAGCCATGCTGCCTCTCTCCAGCCCTTTCATCAACCCTGACACCAACCTTTCCTCCCGCAGCACTCACCACCTTTCTGCTGGGATCAATAATTCACTGCAGTGGCCACACAGAACTCACAGATTATGGTGTTTATTAGGGAAGAACCAGGTTACAATTCAAGTTCTGGAAAAACACTCAGTCTCTCTTAGCCCACAATCTCTCAGCCAACAGTCTCTCACAGTCTCTCTCCCAGCAGTGCATGTCTCTTGCATCTCTTTCCCAGCAGCATGTGTCTCTCAGGAGGCCATGTCTCTCAGGAGCGCATTTCTCTTGGAAGCGCCTTTCTCACAGCAGCACGTCCTTCTCAGAGAGTTCTGCCTCTAGAAGGCCTCCTTTTGAGCCTGGCAGAGTAGCCAAACTAGCCAATCACAACATCAGAATTTATCTAAGCACCTGAGAGAGAGCAAACCTCCCAGAACATTGCTTTATGCCACTCCCAACAGAAATACCCCAGGTTGATAACTTTTACAATCAGGAGCTCCACAGTTGCTCACAACAAATTCCACCATAGAGTTTACAAAGACTTATGGCTGGAAAAGTCATACCAGATAAATTACTACACTGCACTTTAGAATATTCCCTTTGTAATTATTGCTTTAAACTTCACTGTAATGGACTTAGAATTTTCCCCCCTCAAGTATTCTAAATTGCCTGTATGTATCCTTTCAATTAATATATCATATCTTTATTTTGGGGACATATTATTATTCATTCAAAATTTTCCTCACCTATATTAATTTTCCTTCCACTCTGGTAATACTTCTATTTGAATACTAATTCACATGTTTCTATTCTCCATATTGTTTACCTTTTCTTTTATATTTTCCATCTCTTAATCTATTAACTCAAATGTTTATAAATAAAGATAGAAATATTGATTTATCACAAACTACTGAACATTAAAAGTCCTTGGGTAACACAAATGATTTACACTCTGCTACATATCTAAATTGTTGTTTGCCATCGAGTCAGCCCCGACTCATAGTGACCCCTCCTTGGGTTTCC
>NW_006922519.1:147587-149046 GCF_000298275.1 Orycteropus afer afer | reverse complement strand
AAAAAAAAAAAAAAAACAGAATTAAAAATACGTTACCTGAAATAAAGCCTTTGTGGTGATAAAGATTTGGTTAAAATATATATCTTGTAACCCTGAGCAAGTAAGCTTCCTAATACTGATCCCAGATATTCACAGATAAGCTGGAAGGTTCCAGGCTTACCGCTGTCCTTATGCTACTACAGCCTTTGCAGCAAAGAAACTTCTTGAAAAACATCATACCCACCTGGAAAGAACCAAGAATTTTCTGTTGTGATTTGGGAGCATTTCATCCCACTGTGTAGAGCTTTTTCCATTTATCAAAGGTTACATTGTTCCTATGACCCTCGATCTCTTGGTCTAGTGGAAAGAATTAATGAAATAATAATGACCCAAATATCAAAGTTTTGGGAAATTTTAAATTTATCCTGGACTAAGGTCTTTTTGGTAGTGTAGTGCCTAAGGCACTTGACTGCTAACCAGAAGGCTAACGGTTCAAACCCACTAGCCACTCCTCAAAGGAAGATGGGACAATCTACTTCCATAGTGATACTGCCTTGGAAACCCAAGGAGGGGTTGCTATGAGTCAGGTCCCACTCGACAGCATATAACAACAACAACAACAAGGTCTTCCCATTAGTTATTTTAAATCTGAGGTCCACAACATTTGGATTTCACAAACTCACCCCTTAGGAAATAATTACTGGAAGACCATAATCCCGCCTTATATTGTCTGCTGTTGTTGGTGTTGTTACGTGCCATCAAGTCTGACTCAACTCAGCGACCCCTCCTTGGGCTTCCAAGGTGGTATCACTACAGAAGTAGATTGCCTAACCTTCCTTCCAAGGAGTGGCTGGTGGGTTTGAACCACCAGCCTTCTGGTTAGCAGTCAAGTGCCTTAGACACTACATTACCAGAGCACTGATCTTAATATTGTTCAACCTGAATTACTGAAGTATTGCCAATCTTGAATTCAATTTTCTAAAGATTATCTTTCACATGTTAGAGAAGCCTTTAAAGAAAAGAAACTAAACTCCTGAAGTTTGCCTAACATTGCCCCAGGAGAATATGTATCTTGTGTTGTTGTTAGGTGCCACTGAGTTGTCTCCAACTCATAGCAAACCTATGTACAACAGTGTGATTGCCTGGTCCTGTGCCAACTTCAGGATCGTTGCTATGGTTGAGCCCATTTTTGCAGCCACTGTGCAAATCCATCTTGTTGAGGGCCTTCCCCTTTTTTCTGACCCTCCACTTTACCAAGCATGGTATCTTTCTCCATAGAATGGTCCCTTCTGACAACATGACCAACACAGGTGAGATGAAATCTGGCCATTTGCACATCCAAGGAGCATTCTAGCTACACCTCTTCCAGGACAGGTTTGTGACTTCTTCTAGCAGTCCATGGTATTTTCAGTATTTTTTGCCATCACCACAACTCAAAAGCATCAATTCTTCTTCAGTCTTCCTTATTCACTGTCCAACT
>NW_006922519.1:133491-146222 GCF_000298275.1 Orycteropus afer afer | reverse complement strand
TGACTTAGGCACTATGCTACCAGAGCTCCCAGAAAAGGGCATACTCAGGCAAATTTCCTAGTTCTTTGTATAAGCATAAGCTACTTTCAACCATATTCTTCCTGAAGGCAAACTGCCCCAACCTAGATTTGTCCTAGAAGTTGTTTGTGCATAGCCATTATGCTGGTTTAGTGGTCAGAAAGAACCCAAATGGCATCTGAAACTTATGCCAAGCTTCAAAATGGAGTCAGGGTTCTTACTGCAGACTACAGCCTTCCATGAAGCCAAGTGGTATAGAATTTAAGCTCTAATACACCAGTGTACTTCTCTTAACCAAATTCAGTAGTCTACTCTTGATGCTCATCTTATTTCACCTAATAGAGTATTGATTCATTCTGTCTTGAAATATTTTCTTTACTTGGAATTTAAGACTTGCCAATATCAAGTTGTTTTCTACCTCACTGATAACTTCTTCTTAGAGTTTTTTACTGGCTTCTCTTGAATTTTTTCTAAATATTGAAATGCCCAGACCTCTCTCTTTTTCCCTCTTCTCTCTAGTTGTTCTCACTGCCTGAAGAAACTCATCTATCCTGCAACTCTAAATATCTTCTATTTCCTGATGTCTCTAAAATTTACATGGCCAACATCGACATTAGCCCTAAAATGCAAACTTGTATATGCAGCTACCTACTTGACATCTTTATTTGGATGTTTTTCAAAGATCTCATGCTTAACATGTGCAAATTGAATAGTTGAATCCCTACTCTCCAAACTCATTGGACCTCAGTCAGTATTTCTCATTTCTTTAAATGGCTCCACAATTTCCCAGTGGTTCAACTCAAGAATCTTAGAGCTACATTGACTTCTCTACCTCTCCCTCAAGCCAGTGAAATGTAGGCAGGAGTGATGTACTTTGCTCCTGTGCCAGATCTCAAAAGGATCAGTAGGATTCTTCATTCTCTTTCTTTACATATTTGCCAAGCTCCATGCGAGAGACACTGAAAACTCAGAACGTGACAGAAAAACATTTGAAAACATCTCTGTCTCTGAATCACTGACTTGGAAGAAAACCTTCATGAGGGTCGGTCATTAAGTAACAAATACAGGCTCTTGAGTGAATTGAAGGGGAACCTTTATTGGTTGGGAGTGCTGGTGGTGTAGTGTCTAAGGCCTTTGAATGCTAACCAGAAGGCTGGTGGTTCAAATCCACCAGCCACTCCTTAGAGGGAAGGTTGGACACTTACTTCCATAGAGATACTGCCTGAAAAACCCAAGGAGGGGTCTCTATGAGTTGGATCTGATTCAATGACACTGAGTTTGGTTTTGGTTTATTTATTGGTTAACCTACTTGGTGTTGTTTGTTAAATTCACTTACAAATAACATTAACACAAAAATTCCTACTTTAATATGGGATATTACATTTCAATAACAACAACAAAAACTTCAAACTGATTATTTGCCTTAGAATTAGTGGTTAGGCAGCTGGAGATAAAGAAATTATAAAAGCAAAAACAACAAAGCAAAAAAAAAAAAAAAAAAATGAAAGCTGGAGAGACATGTCATGCCGTGGCAAAGCATTTAGTAAAAATTGGCCTCCGATAACTTGATAAGTGGGCAACATGATTTCTGAGCCTGGAATTTTAAGCCAGTGCCTGGGAAGAGTCAAAACAATAATATCCACCAGGTATTATGAGTTGTGTTAAGCACTCATTACAGGAAAGACAAGTGCTCGTGAAGGGAATTGACAAGTTTCAGAGAGAGATGGAAGAGAAAGGAGAAAGGCCTTTGACTAAGAGCATTATAGGTTTGGAAAAAGTAACTGGTCTGGATCCTAAATAGTAAAAGATTACTTTAAAAAAGGGCAAATACTGAAAGAAAGGAAAAAAATCCTTGAACAATAAATGTTCAATAAGATTTTCAATTAAATTAAAGGACTCAGTTTTGCAGCAAAAAACTCAGGTTGAATATTATTGAAGACTCTTGTTCCATGTAGCCTCAAGGTGGCTGTCATTAGGCAGGGAGGTAAGGGAAGATAAGGAAAAAGTCAGGCTTGGGAAATAATTTTAGGTATAAATCTGTGTTTAGTGGCACATGGAGCTGTCTGAAAGCAAATAGCAAAAAGCTTCCTAAGTTTTTGAGAAAATTGTGCTGCCCAAGGAACTGCAAATCTGGTCTAAAAATAGTCTATTACTGTTTCCTAAGTCTTAAAAATCTCTGCTGAAATAAACTAAGGCTATTTGATGAGCCTGTGACATGAAGCAGTTACCACAGCTATGCTTCCACAAAAAGGACATATCCCCATCACCTACATTAGATATGCCCATGGAGGATGACAGACAAGTCTTCACTTTCCAAAGGGCAGGGGCAGAAATCATTATATATATATATATATACATATATATATAGTTGAAGGAAGTTTTATCAGAGAAGAGAATCAGGAGAGAATCAGGATCTATAAGACTGCTATTCACTGTAGGTTAGAAGGCTTTTTTTAATGTATGCCCAGCAGATTTTAATAAACACAATAAATGAGTGACTACTTTGGTCTTCCATTCTACCTTTCTGGGTAAATTTTATTACAGTTATCATGCTCTTGCTTTATCATTATGCATTGAGTAACAAGATGCATATAATTTTAAATACCATGTATTTTCATTTCATACTGAAAGCAACATCTGGATCAGGAATAAAGAACTGCATATCACTTGGAGAACACGGACAACTAATTAAATGGAGTTATTGGATGAAATTTTGAGTTACTGTTCTTGGAAAGGATAAATATGCCCTATATACAGAGGAGGAGTGTGATAGATAATTGGTGAGCAGATTGGCATATTATGGCGGTGACTGTCTAGATATGAAATGTTTTATCATTTTCTCCTGAGCACACAAGTAGAGTGTATGTTCTGGTTTAGAAAATACTGGTGTCATGAGATTGAGTTTTGACCACTGGAATAAAGGTGGAAAGGTGGAAGTAATATACACCCTTCAGAATATACTACAAGCCAAATAACAGCAAAATTGAAGTCGTGAATTAAAAAAAAAAAAAAATGTCATGGGATCCTCAATTCTCTCTTTCCTTTATCAGGCTGGAAGCAAAGGGTTCCATAGATTTTTTTGACCAAGTCAAAGATACAAGGAATCTAAGGTACGGCTTCACAGCTAGAAACTGGAGAGATAGCTGTATATGTTTAAGAGAGTCACCTATCTAGAAACTAGACTATTACCAGAGTGGTAAAATATTTCTTTTCATTATGCTTGTCATTGAAATAATGCATATATTTTTTGTAACATTCATCATTCTCTGCAGAACCATTTGCTTCCAGTCTGAGAAAGAGAATGAAGGATCCCATGGGGCTTTTTTTTAAAAAAAAAAAAAAAAAAAAAAAAAACCTGTTGTTGTTTCTGTTAGTTGCCCTTTAGTTTATTCTGAAGGATGCACCAGTAT
Source organism: Orycteropus afer afer (assembly GCF_000298275.1). Classification (NCBI taxonomy): domain Eukaryota; kingdom Metazoa; phylum Chordata; class Mammalia; order Tubulidentata; family Orycteropodidae; genus Orycteropus; species Orycteropus afer. The sequence goes on along the minus strand of NW_006922519.1, from coordinate 142,794 downwards.
TATTTTATAACTGTTTTTATTACATTTATTACAAACCCTTGATTAGGAATTCCTGAGGGCACTCCAGGGGCTTAACTCTTACACTAAGCACTTTGAAACTATTTTCCAAAATACATACATAATGACATAATCTGCTAAAATAGTAACATATTCTATACATCATTACACTGTAGTCATGATTTCAGAAGAATTGGAAGGTTAAGATATGATATATGGGAACATTTGTCTCTGTCCCACTGATCTTAGAAAAGTTCTAGAATCAGTACTGTTTGTCCATATTTGGGCAAAATTAATTAGCCCTTTAATTTCTGGTGTAATAATATCTGGGAAAAAAATCTGGTCAAGTGAAACAAAGGTAATGCTTCTCTGGAATTTATTTAGTTTCAATCTTTAGTGAAATTATTTTTCCATCAAGAAACAAAACTTTAATACCTAGTGAGAAATCTTGAAATTACCACCTGATTGAATTCTGAAGTTAAACTCTCCAGTTATATCTAACTGCAGTAATCCATATTCTTTTTAGTGCCAACACATGACAAATTCCTATGTGTCATACTCAGTCATGAATATTTTTCTGGTCAATTTATATGATTCCTCTAAGAGAACCTAAATGGTAATTTACCCCTATTTTTAAATGTCTATTCTATTCTGTATTTTCCAAAAACAACATGAATGTTAAAATTTTGAAAATGCTTAAAAAGTTTTCTGTTCTCTAAGTTTTATTTTTTAATTGAACTATAAGTATAGATCCCTTTATAAAATGTTTCATATGAGGAAAATATGAATTTATTTCAAGTGCTTCATTATTGGCAACTAACATATGCTTTTTCACCTGAATGAGAAATCTACCTACTATATCATAATATTTATAGTAGAAAAATAGAAATTTTAAATCAAATGATAACTCCTGAAGAAATTATTTTGAACTGTATATTTTCTGTATGTTATAATTTTCTATTAAAGTTTTAAGCCTAAGATGATATAACTTTTAGATTCTTTCATGCAGATAAAATTTTTGGATACAGATGATTTATGGTTTTAAGTTCAGTGAGAAAAAGAAGAAGTATCAGGAAATTTAATAGGCATATTTTGAAGGTGGCCAGGATGATATTTATGTGGTCTCATAAATCAGCATCTATCAGAAGGTAGCATATGATTAAGAACTGATGGCATTGAAAGAAGAAGTCTAAGTTACATTGAAGGCATTGTTGATAAAAAGGCTCCAAAACTAACAGAATGCCAATTGTGACATTTGAATAAGTAAAGGTAACACTGGAAGTGCTCACTGTCTATGCCAACATATTTGGAATTTTAGCTTCAAATTTGGGCAATAAATTTGGAATATTTGGTCAACCAACTGGAGAAGATCCATATTATGCCCATTCCAAAGAAAGGTGATCCAATAAAATGTGGGAATTATCAAACAGTATCATTAATATTATATGCAAGTAAAGTTTTACTGAAGATAATTGAAAATGATTGCAGCAGTATATTGATAGGGAATAGCGAGAAATTCAAGGCCAATTCATAATGGCAAGAAACTCAATCCAAATTTGGAGGAGGGCATGGAACGATGGATAATACTGCTGATATCAGATGGATCTTGGCTAAAAGCAAAGAGTACCAGGAAGATGTTAACCTGTATTCTTTTGACTATTCAAAGGCTTTTGATTGTGTGAATTGCAATAGATTATGAATAACATTGCTTAGAATGGGCATTTGAGAGCACTTAATTGTACTCAAGAGGAACCTGGTCATAGACCAAGAGACAATCACTCCAACAGAAAGGGGGATACTGCATGGTTTAAAACAGGAAAGATGTGTGTCAGCGTTATTACCTTTCACCATACTTATTCAATCTGTCTAATAAGCAAATAAACCAGTAAGCTGGAGTGTAAAGAAGAAGAATTCAGCATCAGGACTAGAGGAGAACTCATTATTAATTTGTTATATGATACAACATGACTTGCTGAAAGCAAAGAAGATTTGAAGCACTTACTGATGAAAATCAAAGACCAGAGCCTTCAAACCAGAGACTACAGCCTTCAGTATTAATTACTCTTCAACATAAAGAAAACAAAAATCCTAACAGATAGATCAACAAACAACATTATGATAAATGGAGAAAATATTGAAGTCGTCAAGGATTTCATTTTTATTGGGTCCACAAACGATGCCCATGGAAGCATCAGTCAAAAAATCAAGTGTGCTATAAAAGACCTCTATAAAGTGTTAAAAAGATAAAATGTCACTATGAAGATTGAGGTGCACTTGACCAAAACCATGGTGTTCTCAATTTTCTCATATGCATGTTAAAGCTGGACAATGAATAAAGAAAATAGAAGAAGTGATGCCTTTGAACTATGATGTTGGAGGTGAGTATTAAATATACCAGGGACTGCCAGACGCATGAATACATCTGTCTTTGAAGAAGTACAGACAGAATGCTCCTTGGAATTGAGGATGGTGAGACTTTGAACATGTTATCATGAGGGACTTGCCCCTGGAGAGTGACTTCATGCTGAATAAAGTACAGGGTCAGCAAAAAAGAATAGCCTCAATGAGATAGATTGACATAATGGCTGCAACAATGGGCTCCAACATACCAAAAATTGTTAGGATGGTGCAGGACTGGGCAGTATATCACTCTAATGTACACAGGGTGGCTGAGTCAAAACAGACTTGACAGCATATAACAATGTGTAGAAGATGTTCATGTGAGTTACCTGAGATCATGGCCTACAACTCACAGGTAATACCTATTCTCACCTAGTCAGCTGGGAAATAATGAGCTATATTCCAAGTGTATTTCCTCTAGTCTTTGTGAGACTCTGAAAATTATCTGGGAAGTTGATCAAACTCATACTCTGAAAACTAGAACATGGGAGAAAATGCCAATTATAACAAAGTCAAAGTAGAATTGTAGGTATGAACTGTCTATCTTTGAAAGAATGAATCAATATAGTCTGTGTTTACTCCTTCAGTTGCCAATGCCTATGAGGATTTTCTTTGCCATAAGTCAGAATTGTCTCAGTGAGAATAATAAAAAACAACAAGGGACAATATAGTCATCCAAATGTGGTTGGAAAAACTTAAAAAAAAAAAAAAAAAAAACACTGTGTTTAATTGGTCAGGCACAGGAAGTAGTTAGAAGTTCCTTATGAGGACTCAATTTAAGACTTCAGACTTGTTCAGTAATAGTCCAAATGAGAAAGCTAACATTAAGTATGGTTAGATGACCAAGAACAGCAACCTCCTGGAGCAAGCGCACAGGTGGCAGGAGGGGGATGGCTGAAATATCTTTTAGACCAAAACCTATGTCTAGAGTTGAATAGATTTATCCAAAGCAAATTTGTCCAGCTTTCACATGCATATGAGGCTATGTAAAATACTATGGCTTTCTTTCTCCCTCCCCCTCTCTCTGAGCTTGAGTCTGCACACAAATGTGTTTCTGCTGTGTATTGTGCAGAGGATGGGGTGAGAAGATCTAGAAAACTCTATTAATATTAATTTAAATGAAAAAAAATGATGTTGTGTCTATTCAGGAGAACAAGTTCAGATTCCTGTCTGGTGGTGAATTTTCTTAAGAAAATCAACAAATAAATTACACCAACAATGGAGTTTATCAAATGCATTTTTTATTGTTTGTTTCTTGCTGAAATTTTTAAAAGATATGTCAGAAACTGAGTAAGACAGATACTAATAAAAACTATTTTTGATGTAAAAAAAAAAAAAAATTCCTGAGTATATTTTTTCTGACCTAGTATATTAAAGAAGGAGCTCTAGTGGCACAGTGCCTAAACCATTTGACTACTAACCAGAGGGTTGGTGGATCAAACCCACCAGCCACTCCATGGAAGGAAGATTGAGTAATATACTTCCATAAAGATTTACTGCCTCAGAAATGCAATGAGGTTTGAGTCAGAATCAACTTGAAGGCAGTGGGTTTATTTATTTATTTATTTTATGCCACCAGAGCTCCCTTAGTATATTAAAGATACTACTAAATATTTTTAGTGAAGTTTCAGCTGAATTAGAGAATAAACATTATACCTATAAAAGCAAACAAAAAACCTTCCTATAATATATAGTAGGAGCTCTGGTGTGTTTTTTGAAGGATGAGTTGACACTAGAAAATTAGGATATTACTTACATAATAAGTAAAATATGGACAAGATGTTAATAAGTTGAATAAAAATAATTATGTTTCATTGTAACCAATCATGCAGAAGACTGATACAGAGTAGATGAATATCATCTAATTCATTATAAAGTCAACAGTTAAAAGCGGTACAATCTATCTACCTACAATTAACTAATTTTAATTAAAAGGATGGGTCAAATTAGTCAATTTAATGAAAATGTCTACTAATTTCATATATTTATTTATTTATTTATTTTTGCTCAAGAATATGGTGCATAATCATAAGTGCCACCTTAGCAGTGCTTTATCCTCCAGATAATATAAACCAGAAGCAAACGAAATCAGGGAACGAGCAGCTACTAATTATTACCAGCAATGCGTTTTTCTTTTGTCACATATGTACACATGTAAGAATAGTATTTAGCACCATTATTTGAAACCCTAAACCTTTATAAGGAGCTCTGGTAGTGTAGTGTCTAAGGCACTTGACTGCTAACCAGGAGGGTGGCGGTTCAAACCCACCAGCCACTCCTCAGAAGGAAGGTTGAGCAATCTACTTCCATAGTGATACTGCCTCAGAAACCCAAGGAGGGGTTGCTATGTGTCGGGTCCTACTCAGCAGCACATAACAACAACAACAACAAACAATTACAAACAGTATGTCATTTTAATCTACTTTTCCAAGTGAGCACAGCCTACCAGTCAAAGAATATATCATAAGTCACCTTTCAAAATCTTCTCAAACTAATATCTAATACAGATCTTCTATTTTAATTAACTTAGAAGAAATTTAAAGTTGCTTTTTATATGATTATTTTCACCCTATTACAATAATTAACAGGTAAAGGAACATTTATAAAATTCACAAACAGTTGTTCTTACCTTATATAAGTAGCATTAGAAGACAAATGAATATTTCTAAGTTCAGAGCTAACAATATTAAGTTCAAAGTGTAACTTAATACTGCCTAAATCTTACATACTTACCTGGAAAAATAGAATCTCAGATTGTGTTTGTAATAAATTAAAAATGTTCTTTTATGCTGTACATAAATTAGACCAAACATCTGGTTGAAGAGTAAAAAAACATTATGAGCGATTATCCAGTTACCTTAGTTACTGACGTAAATCACAACATATTCTAAAGTCCAGTTATTAAGAAATAAACAAAGAAGGTAGACATAACAGAACTCAAGTTATTTTGCACCATCTACATCAACCATTTCATTTTAGATACCTGATTTTTGTAAAATTTCAGATGACAGAATTTCACTTTTCATAGAAATATTTAGGCATTGTTTAGCCAAAACATGCATTAGTCCTAAAAACTAGACAACAAGGCAAAGTATAAAATAAAAAAAAAAGTTCCTGTTGTTTGTTATTGAAAACTGCCTTACTATTTAAATCAAAAACAAACTCACTGCCATCAAGTCAAATCTGACTCATAGCAACACTACAGGATGGAGTAGAACTGGCCCATAGGGTTTCCAAGTCTATAATTGTTTATGGACATAGACTGACACATCTAGTGTCTGTTGGGTTGGAACTGCTAAACTTTTGGTTGGCAGCTGATGCTTTAACCTGTGTGCCACCACGGCACTGGTGTAAAAGCACATTTTACTGTGTAAAAGCACATTCCCTCTTTCAAAAACTATCCTGAATGTTTAACATGTTGCTGTTTGCTAAATAAATTCCCTTGACTTCCATTACATCATGCTCTCTTTCCTCTTCTACTAGTACTCACTGCTGCCGAGTCCATTCGACTCATATTCTTCTCCTACAGTCTCCTATTTATTCCCAGGCCTCTGCATTGTCTACTTTTTCTCTGCCTGCTTCTTAAATTTCTTTTACCTTAGCTTTTCACTTTTACCTTAGCTACAGTTATTTCTCACCTCTGTCAGGCAAATATTATCAATGTAACTGTTGTTGTTGTTGTTAGGTGCCATTAAGTGGGCTTCAAGTCATAGTGACCCTATGCACAACAGAATGAAACACTGCCCGGACCAGAGCCAGCCTCATAATACTTGCTGTACCTGAGCACATCATTTCAGCCACTGGGTCATTCTATCTCATTGAAGGTCTTCCTCTTGCCTAAGGCCTTCGACTGCTAACCAGAAGGGTGGCAGTTCAAACCCACCAGCCACTCCTGGGAAAGAAGGTTGGACAATCTACTTTGTAGTGATACTGCTGTGGAAACCCAAGGAGGGGTTGCTATGGGTCAGATCCAAATCGATGGCAGTGGGTTTGGTTTTTGGTTTCCACTTTACCAAGCATGATATCCTTCTCCAGGGAATGGTCCTTTCTGACAACATGACCAAAGTAAGATGAAGTCTGACCATTCTTGCTTCCAAGGAGCCTTCCGGCTGCACTTCTTCCAGGACACATTTGTTAGTTCTTTTGGCAGCCCATGGTACTTTCAGTATTCTTTGCCAACACCATAACTCAAACTCACCGACTCTTCTTTGTTGTCGAGTCTGACCCAACTCATAACGCCACCTCCTTGGGTTTCTGAGGCTGTATCACTATGAAAGTAGTTTGCCCAACCTTGCCCAGCTCTCACATGCATATGAGGCAACTGAAAATACCATGGCTTGGGTTAGGCGCACCTTAGTCTTCAAAGAGACATCTTTGCTCTTCAGCAGTTGAAAGAGGTCTCTTGCCACAGATTTGCCCTTTGTAATACATTGTCTAATGTCTTGACTGCAGCTGTCATTGATATTGATTGTGGAACCAGTAATATGAAATCCTTCATAACTTCAATCTTTTCTCCATTTATCATGATGCTGCTTATTAGCCCAGTTGTGAGGATTTTTGTTTTCTTTATGTTGAAGTGTAAACCATACTGCAGACTGTAATCTTTAATCTTCATCAGTAAGTGCTTCAAGTCATCCTCACTTTCAGCAAGCAGAGTTGTGTCATCTGCATATCAGAGGTTGTTAATGAGTCTTCCCCCAATCCTAATGCCATGCTCTTCTTGATTGGGAATGTGTTTAGTGGGAAGGAACGAGTGATTTCTTTTGTTTGGAAATTTACCACACCAAATCGAGATCCTATTATATCTGATACCTGAAATTTCTGACCTCTCTCTCTCTCTCTCTTTTTTAAATTGTGCTTTAGGTGCAAATTTACAGAGTAGAGTTTGTTTTATATTCAACATTTTGTGTACATTTGGTTTTACTCCCCAATTACCATCTGTTCTGGTTACCTAGTGCCACTCTGAGAGGAATCTACTACAAATGGGATGGTCTTAACAAACAGCAGTTTATTCTTACAATTTGGAGCCTTTAAGTCTAAGTTCAAAGTGCCAAGCTCTAGGGTCTGGGTGAAAGCCCCTCAACCATGGGGTCCAGCTCTGCCTCCTGCTCTTGGTCCATTGGAGCTAGAGTCATTTCTTCACTCAGACAGCTGCTGGATGCTGAGGCTGAGAAGCCCCAAGGTTGATAAGTCAAAAGGCACAGTCCCAATGTTACCAAACCACATGGCAGGCCATTAACTTAAGTCCATTTTAAGCCTCAAGGTCAGCAGAGCATAGCAGGCTACTGAACAAGACAGCTACATGAAGGACCCAAGCATGCCATAGGCTAGAGACCATTCCCAAAGGCTTCTGCTTAAATACAGGAAGCAGATCACATACCCAAAGGCAGCTACTCAGCTGTTCCCAGTAGATTCCACCATGGAGTTGATTACCAGTCTCATCATGGGGAATACTACATCCAGCTGCCTTGCCTAGCCACTCAACCAGGCCTACCCAAGTTAACAAACAAAACCACCACACCATCCCCAGCCATAACCCACTCTCTCCCCCTCCCTTCTCAGTAACCACAACCCCCCATGCCTCTCATAGTTACACAATCCTGTGTCCTGCATTTCCTCTGTGCCAACGTTGCCCCTCTGGTGCCCTGTGGTCGATTGTGCTAAGGTATGCATCTCCATAGAGTATGTGAGTGTGTCACCCTGGGTTAAGTGGTCTGCGTTGTAAGTCTTACTTACTATTAAGCCGCTGGGAGACATTTGACTGCTAACCAGAAGACTGGCAGTTCACATTCACCAGCCATTCCTCAAAAGGAAGATTGGGCAATCTATTTCCATAGTGATACCACCTCGGAAACTCAAGGAAGGGCTGCTATGAGTGGAATCTGACTGGACAGCAGTGAGTTGTTGTTGTTGTTGTTATTTTTAGCATTAACCAGTTGCTGTTGAGTCTATTCCAACTCTACGCACCCCCATGTGTGTCAAGTGCTCCACAGTGTTTTCTTTGGCTGGTTTTTCAGTAGTAGATTCCCAAGCTTTTCTTTCAAGGCACCTCTAGATGGTCTCAGACCTCTAATCTTTCACTTAACATCTAAGTGTGTTAACCAGTAGCACCACCCAGAGACTTCTTTGCTTCCTATTAAAAAAAAACCTTGCTGTGGATCCAATCAATTCTGACTCATGGCGAGCCCATGTGTGTCTTTTCTTATTTAAAACTTTTGTCATCTTTGAAAAGAATTGTATTATCTTCCAAATCAAGTTCTTACTTCCAAAATGACTCCACATCAATGCTTTGAAATGCTGCTAGAATAATCAGGCTAAAACATAATTGAAACAATGCCAATATTCTGCTTAACTCTTTGAAGACTGAATTATTTTCTGCTTTGAATTTTTTGTTGCAACCTGTGTTTTCAGTTATGGAAGTTTTTTTTTTTTTTTTTTTTTTTTTTAATGAAATGTAAAGCAATTTTTGAGTTAATATGAACTTTGGTACTAGTGGGACATATATATCCCAAGGGGTCTCTAGTGCTGCATTTGGTGGAATGAGTCCCTTTTCTTCAGATTCACACAGTAATACAGGTGCTCTCCAGATAGCAACATGCACTAAAAGTGGGATGGTGGATTCTTACTAAATCCCAAAGGCAGAAAATACAGGTGGGTATTATATTCCCCATGAGTCATAAAAGGATTAAAATCCTTTAATAATATACTGAATACTATAACACCAATCTAGTTCCCATAGCATAGGGCACAAGGCCATCTGTGAATTCCACCAGATTAGTACTCAAAGCTTATGCATACTCCAAATTATTTTTCCATTTGGGAGAAAATAAAATGAAAACAAATGGATCTATTTGTAAAGCTCTACTAAAGTCATGACTATTTCTATTTTGGGTGTTGTTTTTCATG
>NW_006922519.1:132141-132801 GCF_000298275.1 Orycteropus afer afer | reverse complement strand
TGATAACACCTCAGAAACCCAATGAGAGGTCGCTATGAGTCAAGTCCGACTGGAGAGCAAATAACAACAACAACAACATTCTGAGTACAGCTCTGGTGGCATAGTGCTTAAGGCATTCATTTGACCTCTAACCAGAAGGCTGGTGGTTCACACCCACCAGCCACTCCTGGGAAGGAAGATTGAGCAATCTACTTCCATAGTGATTCCACCTGGGAAAACCCAGGGAGGGGCCTCTATGAGTCAGAGTCCACTCGAGGGCAGTGAGTTGGTTGTTTTAGTTTATTCTGAGTTATAGAGGAAGATGCAGGGTTAGATTACCCAATAAGCAAGGTAATCATATGATTATTTGTTCTTATTTACTAATCTATACGGAACAATTTCACATTTTTTCACATATCAAAGATTCTGCTTCTAGATGTCTCTGGAATCGATCTCTCTCCTAACCCCATAGCACCATCTTACAGAAGCAAAGCCTGTTTTCAAATTTGCTATCTGTGACAGGGAAAGGATACCCAGTAAGCAAGGTAAGCATATTGTTGTTGTTGTTGTTAGGTGCCGTGGAGTCGTTTCCCACTCATAGCAACCCCATGCACAGTAGAACAAAACACTGCCTGATTCTGCGCCAGCTCCATGATCCCTGCTATACTTGAGCCCGTTGTC
>NW_006922519.1:129602-131055 GCF_000298275.1 Orycteropus afer afer | reverse complement strand
AGTTCTCTGTCAATATACTTCTGCAACTGTTTTTGAATAATCTTCAGTAAGATCTTACTTGCTTGCAATATTAATGATATTGTTCTATAATTTCTACATTCTGTGGGATCACCTTTCTTCATGGATAATGTTCTTGATATTCTCCCACAATTCTTCTAGTTTTCACTCATTGGTGTTCAATGCATCAATCTATTCTTTAGATGATCTCTAAATTTAGGAGGGATATATTCAAGATCACATTTTAGCTCTCTTGGACAAAGATGGATTTCCTCATCTTTGGCTTTGGTGGTCGGGGCATAAATTTGAATAATAGTCCTATTAACAGGTCTTCCCAGTAGGCGTATGGGCATTGTCCTATCACTGACAGCATTGTACTTTAGGACAGATCCTGAAAAATCTTTTGTGATGATGAAAGCCACGCCATTCCACTTCAAACTGTCATTCCCAGCATAATAGATCATATTTTTGTCTGATTCAAAATGGCCAAAACCCATCCATTTCAGCTCACTAATGCTCAGGATATCAATCTTTATGTGTTCCATTTCTTTTTTGAAAACTTCCAATTTTCCTAGATTCATACTTCGCACATTCCACATTCCAGTGATTAATGGATGTCTGCAGCTGTTTCTCCTCAATTTGAGTGGTGCCACATCAGCAAATGGAGGTCTTGAAAGCTTTACATTGTCCATATGAGTAAGGCTGGGTTTACTCTGATGATGCAGCTCTTTCCCAGTCCTACTTTGAGACCCTTCTAACCTATCTGGACTATTCATAAAGTTGCGCAGTAATGTATCAGATGTGTTTCTTTGCTATTCATAAGGTTTTCCCTCGCCAATTCTTTGAGAAGTGGATGGCCTCTTCCTTCTTCCTAGTCTGTCTCAGTCTGTAAGCTGGGCTGATACCTGTATACCATGTGCACCCTGCTGGGTTTGAAACACCAGTGACTCAGCCTCAAAACTCACATCAACACATCACCATGGTAAGACAAACTGACAGAAAGATTTGTCTCCCTGTTAGAAACTCTCCAACCACTCTTACCTGAGTCCCTGCAGTTGACTCCTCCTTTGTCCTGGTCCCTGGGCCTTTTCCTCTCCTTTTTCCCACTCTCCCCCACTGTCACTTTGGGCATGCCTGGGTTCCCTCTCCTCACCTCGATCCCTGCAGTTGACTCCTCCTCTGTCCCAGTCCCTGGGCCTCTTCCTCACCTTTCTCCCGCTCTCCTACCCTGCTGCTTTGGGTGTTCCTGGGTTCCCTTTCATCACCTGGATCCCTGTGGCTCACTCCTCCTCTGTCCTGGTCCCTGGCCCTCTTACTCTCCTTTCTCCTGCTCTCCTGCCCTGCTGCTTGGGCGTGCCTGGGTTCCATCTCCTCACCTGGATCCCTGCAGCTCATTCCTCATCTGTCCCCATCCCTGGGCCTCCTCCTCTCCTTTCTCCCGCTCTCCTGCCCTGCC
>NW_006922519.1:128579-129139 GCF_000298275.1 Orycteropus afer afer | reverse complement strand
GCTATATCTTTAAATGCCATCTATAAGTCTTTCTCCCAATTTTATGTTTCTGCCTTAGAACTTTCCCTAACATTCCATATTTGTATATTGAAATATTACTACTTAATATTCCTTTTGGGTAACAAGTAGTCACCTCAGATTTGCTATGTTCAAAGCAGAATGATTGAAGTATCATGTAAACTACCCTGCCCCAAACAAGCTTGCATTTGTACTTCTTTGTTCCATTTCAGAGGACAATACTGACATCCATTCAGGAGCTACTATCAAAAATCTAGATCTCGTTCCTATTGTGTTTTACCTCATCCATTGTGTTGTTTTTGTAGTTATGTGTCTTCAAGTCAGACCCAACTCATAGAGACCCCCTCCTTGGGTTTTTGAGACAGTATCACTACAGAAGTAGATTGTCCAACCTTTCTTCTGAGGAGTGACTGGTCAATTTGAACTGCTAGCCTTCTGCCAAGATTCACTTTGGAGCTCTGGTAGCATAGTGCCTAAGGCACTTGACTGCTAACCAGAAGGCTGGCGGTTCAAACCCACCAGCCACTCCTCGGAAGGAAGGT
>NW_006922519.1:113298-128479 GCF_000298275.1 Orycteropus afer afer | reverse complement strand
TGACTCGACGGCAAATAACAACAACAACAACAAGCCTTCTGGTTAGCAGTCAAGTGCCTTAGACATTATGCTACCAGTTTACTGTCTGCCAAATTTAACTCTACAACATATCTATATGTCCTAACTATATTCAATGATTTCCATCTAATCTACAACTATGTTCAACCAAGTCACAATCATCATTCACCAGGACAATTGCAATAGCATCTTAAAGGGTCCCATCTCCCTATTTCCTTCTCAACGTGCTTACAAACCATTGACAGCCAGTTATGTTTTTCAAAATGTAAATAAGAACATACATCCCTTTGCTAAAACCAGACACTTAATAATTGCTTCAATTGAATCAATTTGAATGGGGAAGTTTTAAGAGAATATACAGTGGCATCACTTGGGTTGATGTCACCCATGACGTCATCCCCTCCCCATGGGTCTCCTCCCATACCAGACAGTACAGAATCCTTAGTAATATTTATTATGAATTTTATTCATATATGATTTATATCTGATAAATATAATTGTAAATTGCTTAAGTATAATATTTCTTAGATTTTATGAATATTACTAATAAAATTGTTTTGTAAAATCTTTCTACATTGAATTGCAACATTATTAATCACAACATTATTAGTAACTGAACAAAAGCCTTTTGATTTTTCTCCTTCTTTTCTTTTAATTACTACTTCCTTCTCAAAAAGTTGATATAGGATCTCAAATATTAATTATTACAATATTGTAGCTAAATCAGAAAATTTTGACAAAATCAGCAAAGGTTGGGCAATCTACTTCTGTAGTGATACTGCCTTGGAAACCCATGGAGGGATCGCTATGAGTCAGGTCTGACTCAATGGTACATAGCAACAACATAAAAACATTGACAGAAAAAAAAAAAAACAACAACAACATCACATGTTTGTATTATGTACAGAAGAAACTATGAGATTCGAGGCCTCATGGTAATTGGGTCATATAGACAGCTCTGACTGTAGTGCATTAGAAGGGTCAAAAAAATAAATTAGCATAGAGTTTTATTTATAGGTATGTTGATAAATGTAAGCTGGGCTTACAAAAAACTGTATTATTATAACTACAGGGATTTTTTTTAAATAATATTTTTGTTAACAATTAACAATTTTTATTAAAAAATAACAAATTTCTACTGAAAAACTGCATCATAATTTTATATACAGTCATTGTGGTGTCAACCTCTCTGATTATGTCACCTAGTATAGCCTGCACCCCCCACACACACCCCTAGTCACATCACTGAGAATAAAACTGAAGTTCAGCATGTTTTTAACTTGTTAGATTTGGGAAGAATGAAATTTTAATTTCACACAATCATCTGATTATGAAGTACCAAAACCAAACCAAACTCACTGCCGTTGAGTCAGATCCCACTCACAGTGCCCACAACTTGGGTTTCTGAGGTGGTATCACTATGGAAGTAGATTGCCCAACCTGTCTTCTGAAGAGTGACTGATGGGTTTGAACTGCCAGCCTTCTGGTTAGCGGTCAAATACCATAGGCACTATGCCACCAGAAATCACTTATATCTTTGAATCCCTGATCCATATGGTTTTCACAGAGTAAATTTTCAAATGTTCAACAAATATATCAACATCATATTTTCAACAGTGAGAAACCATTTCAAGATCTCAAATAGTACAATATTTAAGATTGTCAGCTTTAAAAATTAAATATGTATTACAATGTCTTCTTGATTATATAGTACTCATTCCCTTACAGAAATAATGTAATTATTCTAGTCTTGAATAAGAGGAAAATAAGAATTGTGGTACAGGTGAATTTTTTTAAGTACAAATTTCTATATAGCACCCATATGTACAAAATATTATTTACAGTATCATCAAGTAAAATCATATATATTTTTTAAAAGTAGTAGACTAAAGTTGGTGATTTGTGGTACTTTATTACACAGAAATAATTCATCAGATAAATATGTCAACAGGACAAAAATACATTGAGTCTTATGTTAATAAAAAATAAAATTGGTGATGTAGTTCTTCAATTATTGTTTCCACATCAATTTAACCTATCTCTCATTAAAGTAAGATAATAAAAATCATTCTATATGTTTTGTGTTCCAAAGAAAAATTCTATAAAGAGAGAATTTTAAAACATAAAGCAGTGAAAATTTTTAAGAAATATATTTGTTCTCATTTTCTTTCATAACATACACTGGCTTCTCTAGAGGCAGTATGTTTTATCTTCCCAAATTACCACGTTATCCCTTAATTAATCAAATTCTCTCTGTAAACAAAGTTATCTAGTCTTATATTTCTAGGGCAATTCCATATTATTGAAAATTCTTATTTGTTCCCCACTGTATTAATTACCCAAACTTAGTGGCTGAGAACAAAACAAATGTATTCTCTTAAAGTTCTGATTAGGAGCTCTGGTGGTGTAGTGCCTAAGGCATCTGACTACTAACCAGAAGACGAACCCATCAGCCACTCCTCGGAAGGAAGAGTGGGCAATCCACTTCTGCAGTGATATCACCTCGGAAACCCAAGGAGGGCTCGCTGTGAGTCGGATCTGACTTGATGGTTGTGAGGTTTCTTTTTTTTTTTGAAAGTTCTTTTGGCCAGATATACCTGAAATAATTTTCACTGAGCTAAGTCAAGATATGAGAAAAACTGATTCTTTCTGGAGGCTACAGGGTGAATATGTCTCCTTGACTTTTCAAGTTTCTAGAGAGTGCCTCCCTAGGAGGTCTGGTAGCCTAGTGCCTAAGACACTTGACTGCTAACCATAAGGCTGGTGGTTCAAACCTACCAGCCACTCCTTGGAAGGAAGGCTGGAAAATCTACTTCCGTAGTGATACCACCTCGGAAACCCAAGGAAAGGTCACTATGAGTCCAGTCCTACTTGATGGCAAATAGTAACAACAACAAGAGATAGCCTGTGTTCTTCGCCTTATTGGCCCTATACTGTTTCTGTTTTTTAATGTCTTCTCTGACACACACCAACAAAATCTAACTCTAAATATTCTTTCTGAAATCAGGCACACATGTAGCACTTCCGCTAACACTAACAGAAGCTGGTAAAACCTCACAAACTAAAGGACATAGAAATACAGACTACTAAATGTGCCTAAGATTTCAGATGCCAGGCACAGATTTGCGGTCCCCATGACACTGTCACTTCCAACTTGATGGCTATGAATTTGGGGTTTTTCACTATATTTCAACGTGTCAACAATAAGTCCCCTAATACTCCCATCACTTCTGACCTGCTAATGGCTCATACTACTCTCTTAGATTTGATAATTTGCTAAAATGATCTATAGATTCAGGAAAGAGTTAAATTTATGATTACAACTTTATCATAGCAAAAAGGATCCAAATGAAGAGAAACATAAGGCAAGATCTTAGAGAGTGCTCTCCTCCCGGCATCAATAGCTAGGGACAATTGCAAAGCTCTCTGAGCTTCATTGTCCAGAGTCTCTATTGGGGCTTTATTACATAGGGTGATTGAGTGAATCATTGGCCATGTGATTGAACCCAATCACCAGCTCCTCTCCCCTTATTTAAACTGACATCACATGATGGATCTTTCTGCCTTGGCCAGCACTGACCAAAGAGTTACCTCATTAGCATAAACCCTGAGGCATGGTATGAAACTTTCATGGATAACAAAATCTTAAATCTCTGGGAAAATCCCAAGGTTTTAGAGCTTATTTCTTAGGAACCAAGGACAAAGACCAAATTATTTGGGTCATGCTAGTTGCATATTCATAGCCCCCTTTTTCCATCTGCAATTTTGGGTTAAGACCTTCTCATACTAACATTTTTCTGGTTTTCTTTTATGTCTCTCTCTTACACTTTTTAGTACCTTTATGATTATGTTGAGTCCCCCAAATAATCCAAGATAATATCCTTAGTTTAATGTCAGATGATTAGTCCATCTTCTACCTTAATTCCCCTTTGCCATGTAACCTAACATATACATAAGTTCTGGGAATTAGAATATGGATATCTCTGTGGCATCCATATTCTGCCTACAACACCCATAGTGCACTATTTCCAATGAATACTGATATCTTTCAGAACTTAATTAACCATGCACTGTAAATGACATGTTGAAAATTAATTTTCTCACCCCTAGGGCAAACACATTTTTGTTCATCTAACTGATGCAGCAAAACTTTCATTAGGGGTCTGCTCTATCCACAACATTGAGGATTCCTTAGAGAATAAGACAGACAATTCCACCACTTTGAGGAAGCTTATAGGTCAATGGAAGAAAAGGTATAGCTACTAGAATTGGTGTGAATGCTACAAAGAGATATGCCTGAAACAATAGGTAAGAATAATGTTGTTGTTGTTGTTATTTGCCGTTGAGTCGGCCCCGACTCATAGCGACCCCTCCTTGGGTTTCCGAGGCAGTATCACTACGGAAGTAGGATTGCCCAACCTTCCTTCCGAGGAGTGGCTGGTGGGTTTGAACCGCCAGCCTTCTGGTTAGCAGTCAAGTGCCTTAGGCACTATGCTACCAGAGCTCCCGGTAAGAATAATAGAGGTCTCCAAATAGTCAGAGATGTTTGGTTCATTAAAAGAGAAATATAATTATTTAATACAAAAGAATAATTTCCTATTAGAAAATATTATGTATTGAGGTAGATGAAGAAGATATTTGGGAGCAGAAGAACCTTCCAATACAGTTCAAATCACATCATATAGAAACCTGGACTGCTCTTAGCACTAGTTGCAATAAAACAAAGTCTCTTGAAAAATAGCTGGAATACTTTAACCATCTCAGACAAACACTCAGATTGCTATACCAGTGACCAGATTGTTAGAAGACACATAGAAAACATGAAGAAAAGAGTAATGGTAGTTTTTACTACAATAATATAGCAGTATAGTGTATAGGCAATCTAAAGAGAACATTAAGCTCTGTGGGAGCAGTGCTAGAGTATGAAGCCATTTTCATTGTTACTATAGAAACAGCAAAATGTCAACTATTTTTAGAGCTCTGTTCCAAGATTCAAGCAGCCATGCTAGTTATCGGTATGCTCAAAGATGCCAGAAACATATGCCAAGTAATATAGCTACAAGTTTAAGTTTGTAAGGTAATTTATTTCCTCTAGAACATTTTAATAATATGCATATCCCTCTACATTAAATGTTATTTATGGAAGTAACTGTCTACAGTCAATACAGCAAATTATATAAATAAGTGTTATTTTATATATACACAGATAATAAGATAAATTACTTCCATGTATTGTTTTTTAAGGGTGAGTATAACATTATAAACAAACACTATAATTAACTTGGTATATAGACACTCAATTAGTTGGCCTCTGTTATCATTTAGCTAATTTCTTTCACCTTCAATAAACATCTACTGAAATCCAGTTACCCAACTATGTTCTGGAAATCTAACAATAACAAAGATACCATATTTTTTCCACAAACACATATTTCTAAACACAAGCTTGTCCTTAAGAAGCATTCTGTTGTGAAATAAGACAAAATTTTTAGGACAAATAAATGTTAATTAAGGAATCTTCCTCAAAAAAGAAAAAAAAAAAAAGTTGCTTGTTTATTTGTGCCAAGATGCAAAATGAAGAATGGATTTGTGTTTAATTAAAACTTTATTTGTATTTGATCCTTAATGAAACTCCTCTGGCAAACAAAAATTTAAATCCATCTATGTACTGTTACATCCTTGCATATAATGAAAAATTAGTCACTTATTTTTATAGATAAGATATAAACCACACAATTAATGAAAATGGGACAGTTATTCAATATTGAATAATCATTCATTATTTTAGATAGATGATAGATGATGTTACTAATTAATGACTTTCATCTTTTCTTCTTATATTTTAAATTAAAATATATTTAGGAGTCTTACAGACATATGTAATTCTTGAATGCAATCTGGTAAGGAAAATTACCTGACAAATTATCCTCCCACAGGGATTTACTTTCTTAGGCATCATCATTGCCTCCTAAATTCTTTAGTTTGGACACAACAATTGGGAATAACATGGTTAAAAGACCTTTGGCAGGAAAAAGATCCTTTAATTTGTAGTGACTTAGATATTCTTGTAACACAATCTTCACTAGTCAGTTAATAAACAAGTTGTTTATTAGACAAATATATCTAATTTAAAAGGATTAAAAACAAATATTTGTTAATTAGGGTACAATGTTGTTACATTGATTAGTTCATTAGGACTGGAGTCCATTGTCAGGAGAAAACAGGCAAATGTAAAAAGGCTTGATAATATAAATGAAAAGGAAAAAATATATATATAAAAGGAAAAGCTATGGCGTCTCTAAAACTTCAACATGAAGAAAACCTTCACAATATTTCAAAAATATACATTCCCCACGTGCATAGTGTAAAATGATATGTTCTATTACTTGAATGAAACCCACAATTACTCAACTGAAATGAAAAGTTAATGTAATTATCCAGAAAATTATACTTCATTTTTTTTTTAGTTATTTCCAATGGAAAAAATAAATAAATAAAGATTTTACTACAATTACTGATTCTTCATTTCCCTTTGTGTTAGAAAATCTTTGTTTAGTCAGTTATTTCCTAAAAGTTGACTCTTAACATTTGCTTGGATGGTATAACTTTACAGTCAAATGACTTCCTATAAAGAATAATACTTTTGTTGCCCAGGCTCTTCTTCCAGACTGGGAAACTCATTTTAAAAACTGCTAGAAATGCTGACAGTACCTTCTCCAGGACTTGTCCTATGTGGAAGTCTGTTGCCTTGCCCCAGCTTACGTCCACTCCATGTGGGAATTTTCATCCAATAATGTAGAATTGACAAAGACTTGGCTCTTGTTAACTTAAAAATCAATATCTCACATACCTCCTGTGCTACATTGTACTGATTTACATGATCATCCCAAGTTCAAAGCTCCCTGTAGGAATAATTAATGTTTCTGTTAGAACAAATTGCATTTCAAATTCTCCCTCTCCTGAATCCTGGTTCCCTCATGCATATACAAGGAGTTTTTCCTACAGCCCTCTCCAGTAAATCCCATGCACTCAAATCTTCATTTCAGTCTATTTCTAGAGAACTCTAATAAGTATCTTTAAGGTGTTTTGAGGACTAGATATATGAGGACTATGTAACAAAAGGAACAGAGAACTGAAAAAATTATAGGTTTTAAACATGTATTTATTTTTATTATTAATATTATAGATTAATATAACCACCTGATGCTTTATTAAGGATTATTCTTCAAAATTAATATATTCTTTTACATTTAATGGCTGAGTATTACTACTAAAATTGGGAATATAGTCAATTCCACATTCTTTAGAGCAAGGCTTTGAACCAGTTCAAAAGAGTAGTCTGTGCTGCTTTGAATGTGTGTAGGCCTCAATCTTTGAATGGGGTACCACTGCCTGCTTCCTACTCAGAACAAAATCTCACCTCTCAAAAGATTTGGTTGTGATGCAATGTGTGCACTCCACCAGCCATGACTGAACTATTTTGAACAAGTTAGAATCCCTACTTTACAGCTTATTTTTTTTTGCATTGACTAAAACAATAATATCACCACTCATCTGTCAGTTTGTTGTACAGTGGTGGTTTGTGTGTAGCTATGAGGTTGAAGTCTATGCCACCAGAATATCAAATACCAGCAGGGTCACCTGTGGTGAACAGGTTTCAGTGGAACTTCCAGGCTAAGACAGACTCAGTAGAAGGAAGGGGCCATCCACTTCTCGAAGAATTAACCAGTGAAAAGCTTAGGAGTAGGAGTGAAACACTGTCTTATATCTTACTAGAAAAGTTTATGAATAGCCCTGAATCATTTTCTGATATAGTGCTGGAAGATGAACCCCTAGGCAGGAAGGTACTCAAAATGTGACTGGGGAAGAGCTGCCTCCTCAGACTAGAGCCGACCTTCATGATGTGGATGAAGTAAAGCTTTCAGGATATCCATTTGCTGATGTGGTATGACTCAAATTGAGAATAAACAGCTGCAAACATCTGTTAATAATCAGAACATGGAACGTATGAAGTAAGAATCTAAGAAAATTGGAAGTTGTCAGAAAATGAAATGGAACACATAAAGATCAATATCCTAGGCATTAGGGAGTTGAAATGGACTGGTTTTGGCCATTTTAAATCAGATAATCATATGATCTACAATGCTAGAAATGACAAATCAAAGAGGAATGGCATGGCATTCATAATCACAAAGAATGTTTAAAGATCTACCCTGAAGTACAATGTTGTCAATGATAGGATAATATCCATATGCCTACAAGGAAGACCAGTTAGTACTACTATTATTCACTATATGCACTAACCACCAAAACCAAAGATGAGGAAATGGAATATTTTTACCAACTTCTTCAGTATGAAATTGACCAAATATACAATCAAGATTTGTTGATTTTCACTGATGATTGGAATGCAAAACTTTGAAACAAAGATGAATCACCAGTAATTGGAAAATATGGCCTTGGTAATAGGAATAACACTGGATATCACATGATAGAATTTTGCAAGACCAAGGACTTATTCATAGCAAATACCTTTCTTCAGTAAGATAAATGGCAGCTATACACGTGGACTTCACCAGATGGAGTACACAGGAATCAGATCTACTGCATCTGTGGAAAGAGGCAATGTAAAAGCTCAATATTTTCAGCCAAAACAAGGCCAGGGACTGACTGTGGAACAGACCATCAACTGTTCATATGCAAGTTCAAGTTGTAGATGAAGACAATTAAAACAAGTTCATGAGAGCCAAAATATGACCTTGATTATACCTCTCCCAAATTCAGAGACCATCTAAAGAACAGATTTGATGTATTGAACACAAAAGACCCAAAACCAAAAGAATTGTGGGATGACATCAAGAACATCCATGAAGAAGTCAAAAGGTCATTAAAAAGACAGGTAAGGAGGAAAAGACCAAAATGGGTGTCAGAAGACACTCTGAAACTTGCTCATGAATGAAGAGTATGTAAAGCAACTGTAAGAAATGACAAAATAAAAGAACTAAACAGAAGATTTCAAAGAGCAGCTTGGGAAAACAAAGTCAATTATTATAATGAAATGTGCAAAAACCTGGAGTTAGAAAACCAAAAAGGAAGAACACACTTGACATTTCTTAAGCTGAAAGAACTAAAGAAAAATTTCAAACCTCAAGTTGCAATATTGAAAGTTTCTATGGGCAAAATATTGAATGATGTAGGAAACATCAAAAGAAGATGGAAGGAATACACAGAGTCACTGTACCAAAAAGAATTGGTCAATTTTTATCCATTTTGGGAAGTGGGATATGATCAAGAACCAGTGATATTGAAGGAAAAAGTCAAAGCTGCACTGAAAGAATTGGTGAAGAACAAGGATCCAAGAATTGATTGAATATCCATTGAGATGTTTCAACAAACAAATGCCACATTGGAAGTACTCACTTGGCTGTGCCAAGAAATTTGGAAGAAAACAATCTGGCCAACTGCCTGGAAGAGATCCATAATTGTACCCATGCCAAAGAGTGGTGATCCCATAGAATGTGGAGATTATTGAACAATATCATTAATATCGTACATGAGTAAAATCTTGCTGAAGAAAATTCAAATATGGTTGCACCAGTACATTGACAGAGAACTTCCAGAAATGCAAAAGAGGACATGGAAAGAGGAATATCATTGCTGATGTCAGATGGATCTTAGCTGAAAGCAAAGAATACCAGAAAGATGTTTAACAAAAAAAAAAAAAAAAAAAACCTCATAACCTCATTGCCATGGAATTGAATATGACTTATAGTGACCCCTCTTTGTGTTTCCAAGGCACTATCTCTATGGAAGTGGATTGCTCAATCTTCCTTCTGATGAGTGGCTGGTGGGTTTGAACCACTAGCCTTCTGGCTAGCAGT
Organism: Orycteropus afer afer; assembly: GCF_000298275.1. NCBI lineage: Eukaryota > Metazoa > Chordata > Mammalia > Tubulidentata > Orycteropodidae > Orycteropus > Orycteropus afer. The sequence continues at coordinate 118,580 of NW_006922519.1, read as the reverse complement.
CATATGCCTTAGGCACTACACCACCTGAGCTCCCAATGTGAAGGTGGAGGTGCCGGTGTTTACTTGTGTTTTATTGACTATGCAAAAGCATTCAATTCTGTGGATCATAAGAAATTATGGATAACATTGAGAAGAATACGAATTCCAGAACATTTAATAGTGCTCATAAGGAACCTACACATAGACCAGGAAGGTGTTGATGGAACAGAACAGGGGAATACTGCATGGTTTAAAATCAAGAAGAGAGTGTTTCAGGGTTGTATCCTTTCACCATATTTATTCAATCTTTATGCTCAGCAAATAATCTGAGAAACTGGATTATATGAAGAGGAACACAGCATCAGAATTGGAACAAGACTCATTAGCAATTTGCAATATGCAGGTGATACAGCTTTGCTTGCTGAAAGTGAGGATGACTTGAAGAACTTACTGATGAAGATTAAAGACTACACAATACAGTATGGAGTACATCTCAACATAAAGAAAATGAAAATCCTCACAACTGGACCAATAAGCAGCATCATGATAAATGGAGAAAAGATTGAACTTGTTGAAGATTTCATATTACTTGATTCAACAGTCAACACCAATGGAAGCAGCAGTCAAAACATCAGACAATGTATAGTACTGGGCAAATCTGCTGCAAAAGACCTCTTTTAAGTGCTGAAGGCCAGAGTTGTCTCCTTGAAGTCTAAATTGTGCCTAAACCCAGCCACAGTATTTTCAATCGTCTCATTTGCATGTGAGAACTGGGTAATGAATAAGGAAGACCAAAGAAGAGTCGATGCTTTTGAGTTGTGGTGTTGGTGAAGAACACTGAGGGTACATGGACTGACAAATGAACTAACAGATCTGTCCTGGAAGAAGTGCAGCCAGAATGCTCTTTGGTTGTGAGAATGGCCAGACTTTGGCTCACCTAATTTGGTCATGTTGTCAGACTTTGGAGAAATGTCATGCTTGGCAAAGTGGAGGGTCAATGAAAAAGAAGAAGGCCCTCAACAAGATGGATTCACACAGTAACTGCAATGATGGGCTCAAGTATAGCAAGGATTGTGAGGCTGGCACAGGACTGGGCAGTGTTTCATTCTGTTGTACACAGGGTCCCTATAAGTCGGAGCCTATTTGACTGCACCTAACAACACAATAACAAATCAATAATCTGTATAGACTACTCTGTGACAATGCATTGTTTAGTGGCTTTTATGGACTCAATTACTTTCCCTAAAAAAGATATGTCAAACTTCTACCCCATACTTTCAATTGTTTGGAAATAGGTTTAACATTTTTTCTGTTAATGAGGTCATATTGGACTAGGCCATTGGATCCTAAACTTAATTCCTTTTGTTGCTATTGTTGTGTTTTGGAATTGATTCCAACTCATAGTGACACTAAGTGACAGAGTATAACTGCCATATGGGACTTTCCAGGCTGTAATCTTTATGGGATCACCAGGTCTTTTCTCCCCCAGAGTCACTTCAAATCACCAACTTTTCAGTTATCAGTCAATCACTGAACCATTGAATCACCACAGTTCCTTAATATCTTCTGATTAGTGTCTTATAAAAAGAACAAAAGCACGATAGAGAAAAAGACACACATACAGAGGGAAGAAACCATGTCAAAATCAATCTACAACCAGAGTCCCAAGGAAAATGCAAGGCTATTGAAAAAGCACTATCTTTCCATAAAACCAACAACCTGATTTGGATTTATAGTTCAGGACTGTGAGACAATAAATTTATTTTCTTTAAAGTCATATTTTGTGATGGCAGCTTTAGGGAACTAAGACAGTAGTTTTAATATAGGTAGAAAAAGTATATAAATGGAATTGTATATTATATGGCATAGAATTCTTCCTAAGCAGTAACTCACACTTTTCCTTTAATTACCAAATAAACACTTTGAATATACAATTTGACTTAAAGACATGCATGCTATCTTTAATGAGTAATTGTTGTTCTCTTTGTTATTATGAACTCTTACATCTTCCTGCTCTTCACATTCAGTATCTAGCACAAATGTTCACAAATAATAAATGAATGCTTTGATAAATAAAAGGTGATTCTTACACATAGCTCCTGCATTTACTGTTTTTTGCATGAACAGGCAAATAGTATAGGTTAAGTTCAACTAATATTTATGTATTATTTTCCTTATGATATGCTTTTTGTATGAAATGGTATAGAGTAGCATATGAAAAAGAACTAATTCAGATAGAGGTAATTTCCAAGATCAGTTCTACCCTTTATTTATGTGATCTTTGCAAATTACTAAACCATTTCTTTATTCTAACTTTTTGTGTCTTCCTTCTTTTTCTCCTTCCCTCTCTTTTCTTTCCTTTCTTAACAAATATTAATTAAAGAGCCAATATGGACTATGTTTGGATAATGATTGAAGAGGAGAGGAGGTATATCAGACAGCATTCTTCAGAGAAACAGAAAGAAAATATTTATTTTAAGGCATATGTTCACATCATTGTGAGAGCTGGAAAGTCTAAAATCCATATGATAGGCTGGCAGTCGAGAAACTCAGTCAAAAGTTGATGATGTAGTCTTTAAGTACAATTCCATTTTCTCTGGAATACTTCACTTTTTATTGGAAAGGCATTCAACTAATTGGATAAGGCCCACCTACATTATTTTATTAAGGTGATCTCCCTTAAAGTCAACTGTTTGTAACTGTTAATCATACTACAAAAATATTAACAGCAATGCCTCAATTATTGTTTGGCCAAACAACTGGGCATTTTATCCTGGCCAAGTTGACACATCAACTTTACCATCACAGAGCGTATTCCAGGTAGCTTTCAAGCATAGACAATTGGTGAGCTATGGAAGAAAGAGAATATAGATTGTAATGGGAACCCAATATATGTCAGCTTTGTGAAAACATTTTTATTAAGAAAAAAAGAAGCCTACTTAAGTCTAACAAAGGAAAATAAATGTGTGATAAGGTCCCAGGGGTGTTTAATATAGCCCATAGGTGGGAAGGGTGGCCAAGCCCTATAAGCAGCTGGAACCTAACTTAGGCAAGCCATCATGAGTTGTTTCTCTCTTTGCTTCTTTGCGACCATGTTGCTGTTGTACTTGTTTGCCGTCAAGTCGGACCTGACTCATAGTGACCTCTCCTTGGGTTTCCAAGGCAGTATCACTACAGAAGTAGATTGCCCAGCTTCCTTCCAAGGAGTGGCTGGTGGGTTTGAACAGCCAGCCTTCTGGTTAGCAGTCAAGGAATGTGGAGATAACCAAGGAACGAAGGAACAGAAGCTGACGTGATAAGACCCTTCCCTCAGATCCCACTTTCTCTGTAGAGCCAGCACCTGATTTCAGACTTCTAGCCTCCTAAAACTATGAGAAAAGAAATGTCTGTTTGTTAAAGTCACCCACTTGTGGTATTTCTGTTATAGCACCACTAGATAACTAAGCTATAATATGTGAGATGGATCTTGGCTGAAAGCAAAGAATACCAGAAAGATGTTTATTTGTGTTTCGCTGACTATGCAAAGGCATTTGACTGTGTGGATCATAACAAATTATGGGTAACATTTTGAAGAAAGGGAATTCCACAACATTTAATTGTGCTCATGAGGAACCTGTACATAGAACAAGAGACAGTCATGACCAGAACAAGGGGATACTGCATGGTTTAAAATCAGGAGAGGTATGTGTTAAAATTGTGTCCTTTCACCACAGTTATTCAATCTCTATGCTGAACAAATAATTTGAGAAACTAGACTATATATAAGAAGAATGCAGCATGAGGATTGGAGGAAGACTCATAACCTGCAATATGCAGATGTGACAACCTTGCTTGCTGAAAACAAAGAGGACTTGAAATACTGATGAAGATCAAAGAATAAGGCTGTCAGTAGGTATTATACAGGAACATTAATAATAATAATAATAATTCCTCACAACTAGACACCTAAATCATTTGACTGCTAACCAGAAGGCTGGAGGTTCAAACCCACCAACCACTCCTTGGAAGAAAGGTTGGTTAATCGACTTCCATAGTGATACTGCCTTGGAAACCCAAGGAGGGGTCACTATGAGTTGAATCTGACTTGACACCAGTGAGTTTGGTTTCTTTTCTTTTTTGTTTTTTTGGACTAATAAGAAACATAATCATAAATAGAAAAAAGATTGAAATTGTCAAGTATTTCATTTTACTTGGAATCACAGTCAACAGTTATGGAAGCAATAGTCAGGAAATCAAATAGGGTATTGAACTGGGAAAATCTGCTAGTAAAAGACCTCTTTAAAGTCTAAACAACAGATGTCGCTTTATAACTAAGGTGCAGGTGACCCAAGCCATAGTATTTTCAATAGCCTTATATGCATATTCAAGCTGGACAATGAATAAAGAAGAGCAAGGAAGAATTGATGCATTTGAATTATGGTATTGAAAAAGAATATTTAACATACCATTGACTGCCAGAAGTACAGGCAAATATGTCTTGGATGAAGTAAAGCCAGAATGCTCTTTAGAAGTGAGAATGGTGAGACTTGTCTTTCATATTTTGTTTATGTTTTCAGGAGGGACCATTCTTTGGAGGATATCATGCTTGGCAAAGTAGAGTATCAGCAAAATAGAGAAAGACTTTCACTAGGTTGATAGACACAGAGACTACAACAATGGGCCCAAACATGACAACAATTGTGAAGATGCTGCAGGATCAGGCAGTGTTTTGTTTTGTTGTACATAGGGTCACTGTGACTCAGAACCCACTCAGCAGCACTTAACAACAACAACCAGTAACTAAGACAGAATTTTGTGCTGTTTTAGCAGGTACCTAAACTGCAAAAGTGGTTTTGAACAGGGTAATAGGTAAAGGTAGGAAGATTTTTAAGGTACTTAATAGTAAAAGCCTAGATTACCTTGAAGGGACTATTGGTAGAATTATGAGTCAAAGGCAGTTCCCGTGAGGTTTAGAAGAGGTTAAGAGTCATAGCCTTGTTCTATGCTCGCAGCTGCTAAGGTGACACTGGAACCGATCAGCACACCCTCAACCACAAATCCTGACAAGGCATCAGCTTTTACAAGAACTGATTTTATCCAAGAAACACGTATTGGGAGTTCCGGCAAGATAGCGGACTAGGCACAAGGACTGCACAGACGCTCTTCAACAAAGAAAAGAGAAAATAATTAACACAGACACAGAAGATAATCTTGGACCCCTGAGCCTTGAAGGGAAGGATACAAAAGTGGACTAAACCCCAACTAGCAGAAGAATTTGTGTGAAAATACCAAAAAAGGAGACACATGCAGCTGCGGTCTGGCAG
>NW_006922519.1:100508-113198 GCF_000298275.1 Orycteropus afer afer | reverse complement strand
ATTATTGCACAAATTTATGAATAGTCCAGAAACATTGTCCAATACAGAGGAGGAAGATGAGTCACTTAGCTTAGAGAGCTCTCGAAGTACAACTGGGAAAGAGCATTATCAGAGTAAAATCAGCCTTACTCATATGGATAAGGTAAAGCTTTCAAGACCTCCATTTGCTGACATGGCACTACTCAAATTCAGCAGAAACAGCGGCAAACATCCATTAATAATTGGAACATGGAATGTGTGAAGTATGAATTTAGGAAAATTGGAAGTTGTCAAAAATGAAATGGTGTGCATTAAGATTGATATCCGAGGCATTAGTGAACTGAAATGGACTGGTTTTGGTCATTTTGAATCAGACAACCATATGAACTACTATGCCGGGAATAACAGTTTAAAGAGGAATGGCATGGCATTCATCATCACAAAGGATGTTCCCAGATCTTTCCTGAAGTACAATGCTGTCAGTGATAGGATAATATCCATACTCCTACAAAGAAGACCCATTAATACAACTATTATTCAAATCTATGCACCAACCACCATAGCCAAAGAAGAGGAAATTGAAGATTTTTATCAACTTCTGCAGTCTGAAATTGATCAAACTTCTAATCAAGATGTGTTAATTATCACTGGTGACTGGAATGCAAAAGTTGGAAACAAAGAAGGTCACTGGTTTACATTTTTAATGGTTTACATTTGGAATCATTGGTTTACATTTGGAAAATTTGGCCTTGGTGACAGAAATGATGCTGGAACTCACATGGTAGAATTATGCAAGACCAACGACTTGTTCATTGAAAACACCTTTTCTCAACAACACAAACAGCAGATGTACACATGGACTTCACCAGATGGAACACACAGGAATCAGATTGACTACATCTGTGGCAAGATGAGATGGAAAAGCTCAATATCTTCAGCCAAAAGTAGGCCAGGAACTGATTGTGGAACAGACCATCAACTGCTCATATGCAAGTTCAACTTGAAGTTAAAGACAATTAAAACAAGTCCATGAGAGCAAGAACATAATCTAGGATATATCCCTCCTGGATTTAGAGACCATCTAAAGAATAGATTTGATGTATTGAACACTGGAAACCATAAGAATTGTGGGATGACATCAAGAGCATCATCCATGAAGAAAGGAAGAGGTCACCAAAAAGACAACAAAAGAAAAGAAGACCAAAATGGATGACAGAAGAGACTCTGAAACTTGCGCTTGAGTGGAGAGTAGTTAAAGCAAATGGAAGAAATTACAAGATAAAAGAATTGAACCGATGATTTCAAAGAGCAGCTCAAGAAGACAAAGCCCATTACTATAATGAAATGTGCAAAGACCTGGAGTTAGAAAACCAAAAGGGAAGAACACACTCAGCATTTCTCAAGCTGAAGAATTGAAGACAAAATTTAAGCCTTGAGTTACAATATTGAAAGATTCTAAGGTCAAAACATTGAATGATGTTGGGAATATCAAAAGAAGATGGAAGGAATACACAGAGTCACTGTACCAAAAAGAACTGGTTGATCTTCATCTATTTCAGGAGGTGGCATATGATCTAGAACCAATGGTACTGAAGGAGGAAGTCGAAGCTGCAATGAAGGAATTGATGAAGAACAAGGCTCTGGGAATTGACGGAATACTCATTGAGATGTTTCAACAAATGGATGCTGCACTGGAGGCACTCACTCAGTTATGCCAAGAGATTTGGAAGACAGCTACCTGGCCAACTGACTAGAAGGGATCCATATTTGTACCCATTCCAAAGAAAGGTGATCCCACAGAATGTGGAAATTATAGAACAATATCATTAATATCACATGCAAGTAAGATCTTACTGAAGATTTTTCAAAAACAGTTGCAGAGTATATTGACAGAGGTGCAAGCTGGATTCAGAAGAGAATGTGGAACAAGGGATATTATAGCTTTTGTCAGATGTATTTTGTCTCAAGGCAAAGAATACCAGAAAGATGTTTACTTGTGCTTTATTGACTATGCAAAGGCATTTGATTGTGTGGATCATGATAAAATATGGATAACATTAAGAAGAATGGGAATTCCTGAACACTTGATTGTATTCATGAGAAACTTGTACCTTGACCAGGAGGCTGTCATTCAGATGGAACAAGGGGACACTGCATGGTATAAAATCAGGAAGGGAGTGTGTCAGGGTTGTATCCTTTCCCCATATTTATTCAATCTATATGCTGAGCAAATAATCCGAGAAGCTGGACTATATGAAGAAAAATGTGGCATCAGGATTGGAAGAAGAATCATTAGCAACCTGAGATATGCAGACAATACAACTTTGTTTGCTGAAAGTGAGGATGACTTGAGGCACTTACTGATGAAGATTGAGGAACACAGTCTGCAGTATTGATTACATCTCAATATAAAGAAAACAAATATCCTCACAACTGGACCAGTAAGCAGCATCACGATAAATAGAGCAAAGATTGAGGTTGTCAAAATATTCATGTTGCTTGGTTCTACAATCGATGCCAATGGAAGCAGCAGTCAGGACATTAGACAATGTGTAGTACTGGGCAGGTCAGCTGTGAAGGAACTCTTTCAAATGCTGTGGAGCAAGGATGTCTCCTTGAGGACTAAAGTGTGCCTGACACAAGCCATGATATTTCCAATCGTCTGGTATGCATGTGAGAGCTGAACAATGAATAAGGAAGACTGAAGAATAGTTGATGCTTTTGAGTTGTGGTGCTGGCGAAGAATGCTGAAGGTACCATGGACTGCCAAAAGAACTAACAGATCTGTCCTGGAGTAAGTGCAGCCATGATGTTCCTTGGAAGCGAGAATGGCCAGTCTTTGTCTCACCTACTTTGGTCATGTTGTCAAAAGGGACCATTCTCTGGAGAAGGATGTTGTGCTTGGTAAGGTGGAGAGTCGATGAAGGAGGGGAAGGCCTTCGACACAATGGATTGACACAGTGGCTGAAATAATGGGCTCAAGTATAGCAAGGATCGTGGAGCTGACGAGGGATTGGGCGGAATTTCATTCTGCTGTGCATGGGGTCGCTATGAGTCGGAAATGACTCGACGGTACCTAACAACAACAAGAGTCATAGAGTAAGTCTCTATTATCTTAGAAAACATCTATGGAACCATTGCAGAATATGCTAGAGATATTGAAGTTAAATGTGCTTTTAGTGTGGTTTTAAAAGAAAATGAATAACATATGATCGGACAAGGGAGTAAGCTTTTTATTTTATGCAGTGGCAAATTACTAGTCTGAATAATGTTCAAATGTTTGGTAGGAGATAGAATTTGTAAATGATAAACTTGGCTGAGCAGATTTCTCAGATCTTCAAGGGGTTGCATGGTTTCTCCTTGTTATTTATAGTAAAATGTGAGAGTAAAGAGATGAACTTAGAAATGAACTGTGCAAAATGAAAACACAACTTAAAAATTCGGAAGGTTTTGTTGTACAAACTGGGAACACATGCCTTAAAACTCTCTCCAAGGATGTGGTGACTCAATATTTTGTTAAAGCGATTAAGCCTGAGACTGATGTGTCTAAGTGATTACCATAGCAGAAAACTTATCACTAAGACTGAAGAGGACAGAGGGAGGATGAAAGAGAAAAGAACTCTCTGCCTCCTGGAATTTTGCAGGCAGGAAATAGGCCAAAAGAGCTACATCTGTTCTCCTCCAAGAAAGAAAAGGGCCATCCCTGGAGCAGCTCAAAGATTAGCAGAACTGTTGGAAGGAATATGGGAAGCAGGATTTGCTGGGTTTCAAAGAGTAGGGTGAAGCTCTCCTAGGTTTCACAGGGTGGAGCCACCACTCCTTGGATTTCAGAGTGAGATATACACTTTCTCTGTTCCAGAGTATATGCTGCCACTAAATTTAGCCAAGAGGATGAGACTGCCATGCCCAAGGAGCAGGAGAAAATAGCCTGCCAAGGGCCGGGGTTTGGGGAGGGGTGACCACTCAGTTGAAATAGGAGAATATGGCTGCTCAAAGCCAAGAGAGCTGAGTTGCCATCCCAATAGCTCTGGAAAAATAGCCCTTGGTTGAGGGGACTTCACCCAGAATCCAGAGACTATGGCCAGTATCCAAAGTCTAGAGGGAAAGGCCACTGCTAGATGGTCTCTAAGAACAGAGGATTTTTTTCAAATCTTGAGAGCGAATGTAATTTGTTCTATTAAATTTTGGACTTGCTTGGTACCTGTTACTGTTACTCTCCCTCTAATTTCTCTTATTTGTAATGGAAGTGTCTACCTTGTGCCTGTGCATCATTGCTCTTTGGAAGCAGATAATTAGTATTCTAGATTTCACAGATGAAGAGAAATTATACCCCAGGATGAAATACACCTAAAATCTCAACTATATTTGATGTAGATAATTCAGAAGATGATATTTTGTTATTAGAGTTGATTTAATACTTTTGGGATGATGTGATAGGTGTAATATGTTTTGTATATGGCAAGGACACTAATTTTGGGGAGTCAAAATGTGGAATTGTCATGGATTTAATTTGTTCCCAAAAAATATGTGCTGTAATCCTAACTCTTTTACTTATTAATGTAATCCCATTTGAGAATGAGTTTTCTTTGTTTTATTAAGAGGCTACTAAATGTAGGGTGTGTTTTAAGCCAATCACCTTTGAGACATAAAAAGAGCAAATAAAGATTTAGAAGGAAAGATGCAGAGACGAGGGGAGACAGATGCCATGCTACATGGAGATCTCCAAGGAGCCAAGAAACAGAACCTGAAAATACAAAGCCACCAGAGAGAGAAAGCTTTTCCCTGGAGATAAAACTCTGATTTTTGACTACTAGCAACAGTGGGCTCAAACATAGCAATAATTGTGAGGATGGTGTAGGACCAAGCAGTGTTTCATTCTTTGTACATAGTTTCCCCAGGAGTCAAAACTGACTGAATGACACCTAAAAAAACAACAAAACTGTGAGAAAATAAAATTGTTTGTTAAAGCCACCCACTTATGGTATTTCTATTATAGCACACTAGAAAATTAAGACACATACTCATTAATAAAAGAATATAAAATTAAAAATATGTATCCCAAAGTCAGCTTGTTTAACAAGATTCCACAATGCTTAAGGCACCCCAACATGAAGGGAAGCATTGCAGAGTAGAAACTAAGAAATAGATATCGTCTCAACTGAAAACTTTAAAAATATCTTGTTGTTGTTGTTGTTATGTGCCGTCGGGTCAGACCTGACTCATAGCGACCCCTCCTTGGGCTTCCGAGACCGTATCACTACGGAAGTAGATTGCCCCATCTTCCTTCCAAGGAGTGGCTGGTGGGTTTGAACCGTCAGCCTTCTGGTTAGTAGTCAAGTGCCTTAGGCACTACGCTACCAGAGCTCCCTAAAAATATCTTAATACTGCAAAATTCACCAAACAAGTGATCATAAGAACACATAGCTAGAGCCTTTCTGAAATCTTACAAGGAGTGCTTGAAAGTAAAGTGGGTTGAAGATTAAGCTTTATTAATTTCATTTTAAATCCACCTCTGATTACCAAATGTGACAGATCAAAATCTCCCAGGGAAGCTGAAAATTCCAGAATTCTCACAAAGCCATAGATACGTTTGAATCAATGTAATACATCAGGGAGTAAATAGTGTTACTCCATAAACAGCTTTATTTATAGCATTATAAGTCATTTAAGGCCATCCTTAATGGCTTATATTTTTTCTATGTACAGTTATTAGGATGAAGTACTCAATGACCAAAGCCCTGAAATTGAAAAAAAAAATTATATTGTTTCTTGGAACTATCTACTGTTTGAAAAATTTGAATGCTTGAGTTTACATAGCATGAGGTATTTAAGTCTAACTTTTTAATTTTTTAATGTTTAATATCAAGGTACACTCTGAGAAATATTCTCTTTTATTCACAATAGACTTTGAAAACAAGTGAGGGAGTCACTATTCATTGGTTCTGTTTATACTCTCTTAAAGAGAAAACATTCAGGTTTATTACCCTAAGGCATTTGTTTTCCTGAAAAAGTGTCCCTAAATAGACACATCAGGAACACTTGTTTTAAAAATTACTCACAGTAGACAATTTTTAATGAGTTCAAAGTTTATTTCCACTCAGTGGATAAGAAGACATTGAAGGTCAAATGATGAAAAACAGCCAAATTTCTCTGACATTAAAATATTGGGGTATAATACATCTGGTGTTGTAGTGAGTAAGGCATTTGACAGCTAACCAGGAGGCTCGTGGTTCTAACCCACCAGCCACTCCTTGGAAGGAAGATTGGTCAATCTACTTCTGTAGTGATTCCGCCCGCCCCCCCCAAGGAGGGGTCACTGTGGATGGGATCCGACTCAAAGGTAGTGAGTTTTTTTTTATGTAATACATTTTATAAAAAACATCTTTAAACTTAAAGAGAGATTAATTTTATATCATCCATTTTTTTCTCCCTGTAGTTATCAGAAAATTTGCTTGCTGCATAATTCTAAGCCATATAACATCATTATCTGATTTTTTAAAGTACTCTCATGTAGACCATGTCTTTTTATTTTTTGTAATTTCTGAGTGTTTGATGCTTATGAAAAGTGTCAGATTGACATCCCTAGATACCAAAGTCCTCAATTTGTGCCTTATATAAGCCTTGGGGGAAGTGTAGCCTTCTCAATGAGCTTAGCCAACATAGTTAGAGCAGAGCAGTTTAAGCAATAACTAGATGGCTCAGGGCTTGGCCTCTTCACTGAATCTGTCAGCCAGTGCACCAATTAACTCAAGTGCAATTTTTATGATGTGTACCAATTTCATTGGAAAGTGAGTACATAACTGTACGTTTTACAGTGGCTTCAAGAAAAAAGAGCCTAAACTAATTGCAAAAGCTGTTACTATTGTCATTGAGCCATGGAGCTTACAAGTTTACTAAGAGACAGCTTGCATTTTGCTTTGCACCTAAAATAATGATTTTACCTAAGTTATAGATCTGCCTTGGATTCTAAAATAAAACAAGGAAAATTAATTAAATAGTGTTATAAATGCAGACCTTATGTATTTTATTTATATGGTCACAAGTTTAATTGTATATATAATTTCACTCTTCCCAGTTGTAATACTTAACAAGTTCATTGTCATAAATTTGAATCAAGCAATATTTGACTTCATGAAAATGCAGTTTTTGAAAGGCATAAGCATATTGTGTGCAAAGTCTGTCCTTTGGACATGCTGAAAATTCTTGAAAAGAATAAATGTTTCAGTAACTGCTTTATTTTGTTTATAAAACTCACATAGCTCTGTGTATTTGTAAAAGTAAAGTAAAAATTGAGATACCCCTAAGGAAACAGAGCTGTGATCTGATGTGAATGTTGGTCTAAAAGTGAAGACAGTGGGTGAACAAATAAGAGTGCAAAGTAAGTGGTTTCCTAGTGCAGGGTTAAGGCTCCTTTCTCAACTCCATAATGCTCAGGATGGCTCACGGTGCACAAAATGGCCACTGAAAGCTGATGTTGTTGTTGTTCTTGTTAGGTGCCATTGAGTAGGCTCTGACTCACAGTGACCCTCTGAGTACAACAGAACAAAACACTGCCCAGTCCTCTGCCAGCCTCACAATCTTTGCTATATCTGATCCTATCACTGCAGCTACTGTGTCAATCCATCTCATTGAAGGTCTTCCCCTTTTTCACTGACCCTCCACTTTACTAATCATGATGTCCTCGTCCAGGATATGATCTCCTCTAACCAAAGTAGGTGAGACAAAGTCTGTCCATTCTTGCTTCCGAGGAGCATTCCAGCTGCATTTCTTCAAGGACAGATATGTTAGTTCTTCTGCCAGTCCATGGTACTGTCAGTATTCTTCTCCAACACCACAACTCAAAAGCATCAACTCTTCTTTGGTCCTCCTTATTCATTGTCCAGAATTCACATGCATATGAGGTGATTGAAAATACCATGGTGTGGGTTAAGTGCATCCTAGTCTTCAAAAAGACATCTTTGCTCTTTTGCACTTGAAAGAGGTCTTTTGCAGCAGATTTGCCCAGTGCAATACATCATCTCATTTCTTGACAACTGCTTCCATTAGTGGTGATGGTGGAACCAAGTAATATGAAGTCTGTGACAACTTCAGTCTTTTCTCCATCCATCATGAAGCTGTTTACTGGACCAGTTGTGAGGATTTTTGTTTTCTTTATATTGAGGTGTAATCCATACTGTAGACTGTAGTCTTTAATTTTTATCAGTAAGTGCTTCAAGTCATCTTCACTTTCAGCAAGCAAAGTTTTGTGATCTGCATATTGCAGGTTGTTAATAAGTGTTCCTCCAATCCTGATGCCATGTTCTTCTTCATATAGTGCACCTTCTGGGATTATTTGCTCAGCATACAGAGTGAACAAGTATGGTAAAAGGATACAACCCTGATACACTCCCTTCTAAATTTAAAAGTATGCAGTATCCCCTTGCTCTGTTTGAAAGACAGTCCCTTGTCTGTGCACAGGTTTTTCATGGGCACATTTAACAAGAATTCCCATTCTTCTCAATGTTCCCCATAATTTGTTATGATCTGCACAGTCAAATACTTTTGAATAATCAATAAAACACAAGTAAACATCTTTCTGGTATTCTTAGCTTTCATTCAACATCCATATAACATCAGCAGTGATATGTCTCATTCCATGTCCTCTTTTGAATCCAGCTTGCATTTCTGGATGTTCTCTGACAATGTACTGCTACAACCATTTTTGACTTAGCTTCAGCAAGATTTCACTTGCGTGTGATATTAATGATATTGTTTGATAAATTCCACATTCTGTGGGGTCACCTTTCTTTGCAATTGGTACAAATATAGATCTCTTCCAGTCAGTTGGCCTGGTAGCTGTCTTCCAAATATTTTGACATAGACAAGTAAGTGCCTCCAGTGTGACTTCCATTTGTTGAAACATCTCAGTGGGCATTCCATTAAGTACTGGAGCCTTGCTTTGCACCAATTCCTTAAGTGTAGCTTCTACTTCTTCCTTGCGTACCATTGGTCCTTGATCATATGCTACCTACTGAAATATATGAACATCAACCAATTCTTTGGGTACAGTGACTGTATTCCTTCCATCTTCTTCTGATGCTTCATAAATCATTCCATATTTTGTCCATAGAATCTTTCAATATTGCAACTCAAGGCTTTTTTTTTTTTTTTGTCAATTCTTTCAGCTTGAGAAAGGCCTAGAATGTTCTGTCCTTTTGGTTTTCTAACTTCAGGTTTTTGCATATTTCATTATAATAATTGAGATTGTCTTTTCGAGCTGCTTTTTGAAATCTTTTCAGCTCTTTTATCTTGTTATTTCTTCCATTTGCTTTAGTTATTCTCCACTCAAAAGCAAGTTTCAGAGTTTCTTCTGACATCCATTTTGGTGTTTTCTTCTTTTCCTGTCTTTTTAATGACCTTCTGCTTTCTTCATGGATGATGTTCTTGATGTCATCCTGCAATGTCTCTGGTTTTCAGTCATTCATGTTCAATGCATCAAATCTATTTTTCAGATGGTTTCTAAATGCAGGTGGGGTATAATTAAGGTCATATTTTGACTATCAAAATAGCCAATATATGACCTTGATTATGTCCCACCTGAATGTAGAGACTATCTGAAGAATAGATTTGATACATTGAACACCAATGACTGAAAACCAGAGGCAGGCATGGGACTTGGGGTGGCTTTTGCTTGGGGGTGGTTCCATTTTAAGGCCAGAGCCCGAAGTAGTGGGTACAGAGTGGTTAGGAACAACTATGGGAAATGAACTTCTCTGTCAGTTTGTTGTTCTGTGGTGGCTTATGTGTTACTGTAAGGCTGGAAGTTATGCCATTGGTGTTGCAAAATGCCAGAAGGAGTATCCATGGTGGACAGGTTTCAGTGGAGCTTCTGGGCTAAGACAGACTCAGAAGAAAGAAGAGACCATCCATTTCTCAAATAATTTGCCACTGAAAACCTTAGGAATAGCAGTGAAACACTGTCTGGTATATCACTGGAAATTTTTATTAAGAGCCTTGAAACATTGTCTGATACAGTGCCAGAAGATGAACTCATCAGATCAGAAGGCACTCAGAATCTGACTGGAGAAGAACTGATGCCTCAGAGTGATATGATCTTGACAATATGGATAGAGTAAAGCTTTCTGAATCTCTACTGGCTGATGTGGTATGACTCTAAATGAGTAGATACAGATGCAAGCATTCATTAATAATTAGGACATGGAATGTATAAAATATGAATCTAGGAAAATTGGAAGTTTTCAAAAATGAAATGGAATGCATAAAGATCATTATCCTAGGCATTAGTGAGCTGAAATTTTGGCCATTTTGAATCAGACAACCATATGATCTACTATACCTGGAATGACAGATTGAAGAGGAATGGTGTGGCATTCATTGCCACAAAGACTGTTTCAAGATCTGTACTGAAGTACAATCCTGTCAGTGATGATAGGATAATATCTATACACCTAAAAGGAATCACAGTTAATACTACTATTATTCAAATATTTGCACCAATCACCAAAGCCAAAGATGAGGAAATGGAAGATTTCTACCAAATTCTGCAGTATGAAATTGACCAAATATGCAATCAAGATGTGTTGATTATCACTGGTGATTGGAATGCAAAAGTTGGAAACAAAGAAGAGCTCCTGGTAGCTGGAAAATATGGCTTGGTGATAGAAATAATGCTGGAGATTGCATGATTGAAGGAGCTCTGGTAGTATAGTGCCTAAGGCACTTGACTGCTAATCAGAAGGCAGGTGGTTCAAACCCACCAGCCACTCCTCAGAAGGAAGGTTGGGCAATCTTCTTCTGTAGTGATACTGTCTCTGAAACCCAAGGAGGGGTCACTATGAATCAGGTCCGACTCGACGGGACATAACAACAACAACAGCATGATTAAACTTTGCAAGACCAGTGACTTATTTACTGCAAACACCTTTTTTTTCAGCAACATAAGCAATGGCTATACACATGGACTTCATCAGATGGAGTACACAGGAATTAGATTAACTACATCTGTGACAAGAGGTGATGAAGAAGTTCAATATCTTCAGCCAAAACAAAACCAGGAGCTAATTGTGGAACAGACCATCATCTGCTTATATGCACATTCAAGTTGAAGTTGAAGACAATTAAAACAAGTCCACAAGAGCCAAAATATGACCTTGAAACATCCCTCCTGAATTTAGAGACCTTCTGAAGAATAGATCTGATGCATTGAACACCAGTGACCAAAAACCAGAGGAATTGTGGAATGACATCAGTATATCATCCAAGAAGAAAGCAAGAGGCCATTAAAAAGACAAGAAAGGAAGAAAAGACCAAAATGGATGTCACAAGGCACTTTGAAACTTGCCCTTGAGCAGAGAGTAGCTAAAGCAAATGGAAGAAATGACAAGATAAAAGAGCAGAGCAGAAGATGTCAAAGAGCATCTTGAGAAGACAAAGTCAATTACTACAATGAAATGGACAAAGAGCTGGAGTTAGAAAATGAGAAGGGAAGAACATGTTTGACATTTCTCAAGCTGAAACAACTGAAGAAAAAATTCAGTCCTCAAGATGTAGTATAGAAAGTTTACATAGGAAAAATATTGAATGATGCAGGAAGCATCAAAAGAAGATGGAAGTAATACACAGTGTCACTGTACCAAAAGAATTGGTCAATGTTTATCTATTTCAGGAGGGGACATATGGTCAAGAAACAATGGTACTGAAGGAAGAAGTTGAAGCTGCACTGAAGGAACTGGAAAAGAACAAGGATCCAAGAATTAATGGAATACCCATTGAGATGTTTCAAAGAACGGATGTCCTGCTGGTGGCACTCACTGGGCTATGTCGAAATTTGGAAGACAGCTACCTGGCCAACTGCCTGGAAGAGATCCATATTTGTACCCATTCTAAAGAAAATTGATTCCACAAAATGTGGAAATTATCTAACAATATTATTATTATGGCACTAAAATAAAATCTTACTGAAGATAATTCAAAAATGGTTACAGCAGTATATTGATAGTTTCCAGAAATGCAGGCTGGATTCAAAAGAGGATGTGGAATGAGGGACATCACTGCTGATGTGAGATGGATCTTAACTAAAAGCAAAGAATACCAGAAAGATGTTTCTTTGTGTTTTATTGACTATGCAAAAGCATTCAATTGTATGGATCACAAAAAAATTATGGATAACGCTGAGTAGAAAGAGAATTCCAGAACACTTGATTGTACTCATGAAGAACTGGTACATAGATCAGGAAGCTGTCATCCAAACAGAACAAGGGGATGCTGCATGGTTTAAAATCAGGAAGGGCGTGCCTTAGAGTTGCATCCTTTCACCATGCTTATTCAATATTTATGCTGAGCAAAGCTGAGAAACTGGATTATATGAAGAAGGACAAGGCAGCAGGATTGGAGGAAGACTCATTAACAACCTGTTATATGCAGATGACACAACTTTGCTTGTTGAAAGTGAAGATGACTTGAAGCACTTACTGATAAAGATTAAAGACTACAGTCTGCAGTATGGATTACACCTCAATATAAAGGAAACAAAAATCCTCACAACTGGTCCAATAAATAGCTTCATGGTGGATGGAGAAAAGACTGAAATTGTCAAGAACTTCATTTTTTTTTTTTTAATTTTTATTTGGGTGAAGATTTACAGAGCAAATTCACTTTCCATACAGCAGTTCACATATCCTTTGTCTCATGTCATTGACCACAGTTTACCAC
>NW_006922519.1:94833-96648 GCF_000298275.1 Orycteropus afer afer | reverse complement strand
GAGATTATCTTCTGTGTCTGTGTTCATTGGTTTCCCTTTTCTTTGTTGGAGAGCGTCTGTGCAGTCCTTGTGCCTAGTCCACCATCTTGTCGGAACCCACCAAGAACTTCATATTACTTGGTTCCACCATCACCATGAATGAAGGCAGCAGCCAATAAATCAAATGACATATCTCATTGGGTGAATCTGCTGCAACTGACCTCTTTCACATGCTCAAGAGCAAAGATGTCTCCTTGAAGACTAAGGTGCACCTAACTCAAGCCATGGCATTTTCAATCGCCTCTTATGCATGTGAGAGCTGACAATGTATAAGGAGGACCAAGGAAGAATTGATACTTTTGAGTTGTGGTGTTGGTGAAGAATGTTAAGAGTATCATGGACTGATAAAAGACCAACAAATCTGTCCCGGAAAAAATGTAGCCAGAATGTTATTTGGAAGCAAGAATGGCCAGACTTCATCTCACTTACTTAGGCAAAGTTTTCTGAAGGAACCATTCCCTGGAGAAGGATATCATGTTTGGTAAGACAACTACAGACAACTAGTGGGGAGGCTGAATAGCAAGAGCCAATCCAGTCTTGCTAAGATCAGAGATAAATCTCTCTACAATGAGAAAAATAAAATATGTTTAAACAGACAAGGCAAAACTTTTCCTACCTCATCATCACACATAGTGAGCAAGAAGATTACAATTTTGGGAAAAAAAAATGTTTGGTAAAGTGGAGGGTCAATAAAAAAAGGGAAAGCCCCTCAATGAGATGAATTTACACAGAGGCTACAACAATGGGCTCAGGTACAGCAAGGATCATGAGGATGGCACAGGACTGGGCAATGTCTGAGTCAGAGACAGCTTGATGGCACCTAACAACAACAAACATTTTGTGTCTCATGGATTTCTTTCACCTGGCTTCAGCTTCACCTTCAACTTGGATGTGAGCAATTGATGGTCTGTTCCACAATCAGCTCCTGGCCTTGTTTTGACTGAAGATATTGAGCTTCTCCACTGCCTCTTTCCACAGATGTAGTCGATTTGATTCCTGTGTATTCCATCTGGAGAAGTCCACATGTACAGCCACCATTTATGTTCTTCAAAAAGGTATTTTCAATGAAAAAGTCATTGGTGTTACAAAATTCTATCATGAGCTATGCAGTGTCCTTTCTATCACAAAGTACATATTTTCCAACTACCGATGATTCTTCTTTGTTTCCAAGTTTTGCATTCTCATCACCATTAATCTTTAATACATATTGATTGCATGTTTGTTCAATTTCACAGTGCAGAAGTTAAAAAATCTTCAATTGCTTTGTCTTTGGCTTTGGTGATTGATGCATAAATTTGAATAATGGTAGTATTAACTGATCTTTTTTGTAGGTATATTGATATTATCCTATCATTAACAACACTGTACTTCAGGATAGAGCTTGACACTTTTTTTGTGATGATCTTTGCCACACCATTCCTGTTCAATTTGTCATTTCTGGCACAGTACATAATATGGTTGTCTAATTCAAAATGGCCAAAACCAATCCATTTCAGCTCAGTAATATCTAGGATATTGATCTTTATGCATTCCATTTCATTTTTGAAAACTTCCAATTTTCCTTGCTTCATACTTCATACATTCCATGATCCAGTTATTAATGGATGTTTGCAGTTGTTCCTTCCCATTTTGAGTTGTGTCACAACAGCAAAGAGAGGTTCTGAAAGATTTATTCTGTCTTTGTCCTTAAAGTAGACTGAAGTTTGAGAAGGCAGCATTTCTCCAGTCATAGTTTGAATGCCTTCCAACTTGAGAGGCTCATCCTCCAGCTCTGTA
>NW_006922519.1:77931-94668 GCF_000298275.1 Orycteropus afer afer | reverse complement strand
GCCTTAATATGTAGACTAGTGGTAGGCATATCAATAGCCTTATACCAGATACAAAATATAATCAGAGAAGAAGAAGGTTTTGAAAAAATAATGTCTCAGGAAAAAAAAAAAAAAAAGTAGCTTAACAATATAACCTCAAGACCACTATAACAAGTATTTTAATACTTAAAATAAATAAGACTATGTATTTTAATTCCTTTGCAAAACTACAAAGTTCTACAACATATACACTGAACTTGCCAATAATGAATAAAAGAAGAATCTTTGCCAAGTGATAAGAGCAATGTCTAAATCTTATCCTGTATGCTTAGGCAAATTATCATTCAATGTAATAGTAAAATTATATCCGATCAAAGGCAACATTGGTCAGTAGAACTTTTTGCTCAGTAGTGAAATGTAGTTTAAAACAAATTTAGTTAATTCTCAGAGGAACTATCCTTAAAAAAAAAAAAATTAAGCAGGAGTATATATATTAGAAATAGAAACAAATTAATAAATTAATATGACTTATTGTCATGTGGAAATAAGCAAGAAATAAATATTAGTAAAATGCACATCTACTACAAAAAGAACTAAACTGCAACTGCTATCAACATAGCTAGGTGAGGAAAGAAGATAATAAAGTATGAGAAGATGACAGTGTCATAATCAGAGAGAAGATATTGGTATTTACAGCCTTAACAAATAGAAAAGGGAAAAAATAAAATATGCAAATATATATAGTATGTGCAACTTAAAAAATAAAATAAATGTTAATCCATCTAATAGAAGCCAAAAAAGAAAAGAAAAGAAATACATATAAAGAAAATGAAAAATAAATTGTTAAAAATAAATCCTAACAAGATAGCAATTTCAATATAATTGGATTACCTCATAAATCGAAAGATAAAGTCCCAAATCAGATTATGTAAAAAACAATTCAGTAATGCTATGTATTGGGAGAGATAAATTTAAAATATATATAGAGAGATACAGAAGTGTCTGTATTTTCAAAAGTGAAGAAGATGGATTGCATATACAGCAAACCTTCGAGATATTAAGGGTTTGGTTCAAGACCACTACAGTAAAGCAAATATTGGAATAAAGTGAGTCACATGGATTTTTTGGTTTCCCAGTGCATATAAAAGTTATATTCACATTATATTGTAATTGATTAAGAAAGCAACAGCATTGTAAAAAAAAAAAAAAAATTGAAATATTATGAGAATTAACAAAATATGACACACAGATGTGAAGTGAGCACATGCCCTTGGAAAAATGGTGATGACAGACTTGCTCAATGCAGAGTTGCTACAAATATTCAATTTGTAAAAAAATATATTATCTATTAAATGCAATAAAGCCAAGGGCAGTAAAACAAGGTACGACTGCACAGGTAAAAGGAACAAAAAATCAAGGCAATATCATAAGTGTAACAAGAGACTCTCAAAATAAATAATGTACTATCTGACAGAACTGACAGAACTACAAGAAAATTGATTAATTAGTAATTATATTTAATTACATTTGGAGATATTTTTATACTCATTTTAGAAACTCATCAGATTATTTAAACCAAAATTAACTGAAGGAAAAGAACATTTAAAAAATACTTCTATTAAGACTGAAATATATGGTGTGTGTCTATGTGTGTATCTTAAATGTATGTGTGTGTAGATACATACACATGTGTAAAATTTACATCTCCAAGGAATTACACATTCATTTTGAATGGATTTGGAAAATAAACAAAACTGGGCATGTAATATCCAAAAAGAAGTCTCAATGTAGATGACAAAATCAACATCTTTGAAGTTATGTTTGCTGACTAAAATGAAATAAAAATGGAAATCACTAAGTATGAGTTATGTGTATACCTATGGATGTATAAATATATGTAATATATAAATTATGTAAAGGCAAAGTATAAAAATACATTTATATAATATATGCATATCTTGTTAGATATTCTTTGTTTATAGAGAAGAATCATAATGATTAACTTAAAATATTTATAATTGAATGAAAGTGAAAACATTACATTTCAAAAATATAAGGACTAACTGATAAAGTAAGAGTAAAAAGTAAGTAAATAACTTTACTTATATTTAGTCAAAAATGAGAGAAATTCCAAAAAAATTATCAAAATATTCTATTTTAAAAAGTGGTAAAAGATGAAGAAAGAAAACTCAAGGGAACCCAAAGGAAGAATATAATAACTATAAAAGTAGAGGTCAGTAACAAACAATAACGACCAGGAGAAAATCAATATAGAACTTTAACAACAACACTTGTTTCTTAGAAAAGACCACTAAATTGGACAAGTCTCTTGAAAAAGGGATAAAAATAAATGAGAACAAGCAAATAAAAAATAAATAATGAACATTAAAGAGATAGTTACAAACACAGCAAATATTAATAGCTTAATAAAAGAGCATAGTGAAGGAATATACACTAATAAATTTGAAAACTTAGGTACCTTAAGAAAAAAAGAAAGCCTAAAGTCTTATATTTTCAATCTATTCATTCACTTCAAATGCCTTTTTCTTTACCTTATGGTGTGTATTTATAAAATCTGTTTAAAGATTTTTTTTTCTTTTTCCCCAAAATTTCAATATCTTTTATATCTTGGGCTGACATCATTTACATTGTATTTTCCCTTGAGAATAAATCACATTTTCTTGTTTTTATTATGTTGATTAATTCTGATTTGTCTCTAAAATTTATACAAAATTTCACCAACTTAACAACAAAAAGACAAATAATGCAATTAAAAAAAATTGGGCAGAGGACATATATGTAGAGATACAGAAGTGTCTGTATTTTCAAAAGTGAAAAAGATGGATTGCATATACAGGCAAACCTTGGAGATATTAAGTGTGGTTCAAGAACACTACAGTGGTCTTCACCAAAGGAGACCTTCATGCAGCTAACATACATGAGGAAATGCTCACAAGCATTAGTCATTAGAGAGATGCAAATCAAAACAATGGTGAGATGTCATTTCACTGAGGACTAATAGCGAAGTTCAAAAAACAGAAAACAACAAATGTTAGTAAGGCTATGGAGAGAGTGGAACCCTTTTACACTGCTAGTGGGATTGTAAAAATGGTGCATCCACTGTGGAAAACAGTATGGTGCTTTCTTAGAAAGCTGGAAATAGAAATACCATACAATACAGCAATCTAACTGCAAGGTATATCCTAGAGAAATATGAACTATGACAAGAACAGGGGTAGGTGTATGTGCATCCATGTTCTTTGCAGCACTATTCACAACAGCAAAAAGATGGAAACCACCTAAATGTCCATCAGTGGAGGAATGGATCAACAACAATGTACATATACATAATAGAATGTTACCCAACATTACAGAATGACAATGAATCTGTGAAACATCTCATAATATGAATGAACTTAGAGACCATTATGCTGAGTGAAATTAGTAAATCAGAAAAGGAAAAATATTATATGAGATGACTGTTTTAAAAAGTCAAGAAAAGGGTTTCACAAAAAGAAATATGTTTTGATGGTTACCAGGAGTGGGTAAAGTTAGGGTAAAATTAGGGTGGGTTAGTTAGGGTAAACTGCTAACTAGAGGGTAGACACATATTAATTTGTATGGAGGAAAAAGGTAAAAAACAAATAAATTACTCATACAGTTTGAGCCAGACTCATTAGAATATGTGGCTTCAGTGAAAAGGATATAAATGGGAGAATGAGAAACTTGTGGTAGTTATTGGCTGGACCATGGTTTTGAGTGCTTGGCAGCTAGATGTAGTTATTCCCCATGGTGAGTTTGTAATCACCAGAGTGGTAGAATCTGCTGTGCGCAGTGAAATGATTTCCATAGGGGAGTGGCCTGCTGCCAGTATATGTGGAGAAGCTTTGAGGAAGTTCTCTAGCTGCTTGGCACATTTGGATCCTGCATTTAGCTGAGTCTTCATCTCCAGATCCTGGACTTGAACAAGTGACCTGCTGTGTTGCCTGCTGGTTTTGGGATTGTGTCATTTTATCTACTGATGTTGGACTCATCAGACTCAGCAGCCAGCAGCTGAGTTAGGAGATGCCTCTAGTTCCAGTGGGCTGCACAAGAGGCAGAGCCGAAGCCCAAGGTCAAGGGACCTTCACCAAGCCCCTAGAGCAAGCACTCTGAATTTAAACGTCTAATCCCCTAACTGTAAATCAATTCCTATGTGTTAAAATCTTCCACTTGTAGTATTTCTGTTATTGCAGCACTAGAGAACTAAGACAAACATTTGTTTAAAAAAATAATAATAATTCTGATTTGCATCTTGTGTAAATATAATGCTATACATATATTTTGTATTCTATTGTAAATTGTAAATTCTTGTAAAATTTGAAGGATTTTTTTTTTTTTTTTTTTGCTTTTGCTTTGTTTAGTTTTTATAAGGAAGTAGTCAACCCTGTTAGGCTTACACTGTAAATTCTTTTTTTTCCCCCCATGTGTGTTGGTTCCAATCTCTGTTCAATTCTCTCAGCCTGTGCTACACCAATTTGGATCTGACACATGCATGTACAGATCAGAGGTTACTCTAGAACTTGTGATGTTTCTTACACAGAACTAAAGGATCTCCTCCTTTGATTCTCTCCTCATTCTCCAATCTTTGCTGTTGTTGTTAGGTGTTGTGGAGTAGATTCACAATTTATAGTGACCCCAAATGACAGAGTAGAAATTCCCCATAGATTTTCTGGGCTGCAATCATTATGGGTACATATCTCTAGGGCTTTCCCCTGAGTAACTGTTGGGGGATGGGGGTGGGATTCAAACTGCCGACATTTCATTACCAGCCTAACAATACTTAATCACTGCACTATAAAGGGTCCTTTCCAACATATAGAAGGTTCTTTTCCAGAATCCTATGGCCCAAAAGTTAGCCTGATTTCTATTATTTTTAACCTCCAGCATAGTGTAGCTTCCTGACTAGGAATGACTCATAGAACATGAATTTGAGAGATAGAAAACTACTTCCCTTCATAATCCCCCTGCATTTGTTCATGTTTATGAGTCCCTCAGGTAAACACTTTTATGTTTTTCAGAACTCCTCAATAGATTTTTTATTCTTATTTCTAGCTAGTAAATAGTTCAATTGTATATTGTTCCCTTCCCCACTTCCTTTAGAGACATTAACTGCATTTTCTATTTTAAAGAGCATATATTTATTGACAAACTACCATGCACTAAGCACTAAGAAGATAAGGATGGAAGAAACAATCTCTGTTCTCAAAAACCTTGAAAATCAAAATGTTTAATAAATAAACAAATATAGTGTGAAAATGACAACAATAGAGATACACACAGGATGCTATGAGAAATCGGAAGAGGAGTTTGCTAAATCTCATTAAAAGAGGTTATTTCAGAGATAAATCTTAAAGAATCTGTGGGAATATATAAGTGAAAAAGTGGTGTACAGAGGAGGAATTTCTAGTCCAGAACAAACAAAAAGAAAGAACATTTTGACTGGATGTGGGGATTAGAAAAATTATATAATTCAGTATTATGTATCATAAGGGGTGTGTGGA
Organism: Orycteropus afer afer; assembly: GCF_000298275.1. Classification (NCBI taxonomy): domain Eukaryota; kingdom Metazoa; phylum Chordata; class Mammalia; order Tubulidentata; family Orycteropodidae; genus Orycteropus; species Orycteropus afer. The sequence goes on along the minus strand of NW_006922519.1, from coordinate 89,146 downwards.
ATATTAACTTGGAGATTAATAAGGACAGTATGAATGCTAGGGGAGAGATTTGATCTTATGACATTGTGCAAAAGAGTGGGAAGAAGACATGTTCTCCCTTTATACCCAGGATCTCCTACATAGATAACCCTCTGAGTGGCTGGCAGTGGTAGCCGGGCACCATCTAGTTCTTCTGGTCTCATAGTTGTATAGGCTGAGGATCACATGGTGTACCAGTCGCTAGGACCAATTCTTTCCATGAATCTTTGGTTTTCTTCTTTCTTCTTTGCTCTGGATGAGGAGAGACCCATTGTTGCATCTAGATGGCTACTTGCAAGCTTTTAAAATCCCAGTAGCTACTCGCCAAAGTTGGTGGAACAATGTTTTGTGTAGTATGTTATGGCAATTGTGCTTCATGTTCCCTGTGACTATGATCCTGAGTCCACAGATTCAACTACTCAGTCTCTCTGCATAGCTGGCTGTGACCAAGAAGTGACTATAACCTTTTCCCTTGTCAGCTCTACTATTCACTGGGAATTTAGATCATACAAATGTACTTATAGGACCATTGTCTGCCAACCCTATACATGGTCTTGGGTACACTCTTCACTCAATAGACATACCTAATAGTTCAATTTTTAAAGGAGGAAATACGTAGTACCTAGCCGAGGATCTAGCACAATAAGCTGTCATTCAAGAATTTGTAGCTTTATTAGTCTAAAAACACAACCACTGAGATATCTCTAAAGTGCACATTAATATGTGAAAGATTATTTTGAAACTAATTGTCTAGAAGAGCTAAAGCACTGAGCAGCAGTTCAAGGGTGACAAGAGTTATGCATACATGCAGTTATCACTTGAGTTTAACTTTCTTGTTCAACATTTTCTTTCTTGCAAATGAAACAAAATATTACCATTGATGAAATCACTTTTTCCCCTAAGGAATGTGTGTGCAACACTTGAAATAGCTATAATTTCCCCATAACTGTTAGAAAACCAGCTTTTAGATCAAAATCAAATGTATTTTCAGTATAATAGCCCAAAAGTAATGTAGAGTTTTTTGAAGATTAAGAGATTTTTCCTCATCTGTCAATGTAATTGAATCTGTTTTCATCTCCAACCTTTAAGCAACATAAATGCTGTGACTGTTAAAGAGAGTCTTGATCCATCTTATAATGTCAACTCTGAGATGAAGAGGAGTAGCTTAGTTGAACTCCCTTTATCATGTTTTCAATAAATGTACATTATACTCATGGTGATCAAAAACACAGATATGTGAAAAGCAGCAGTGAAGCATAAAAATGTACTTAAACTTTTGAAGTAGCTCTATGTCATACTCAGAAGTTTATCCAGTGAAGCACTGCCTCACACCTAAGCTTGGCTAACTCATAGTATGGCCTGGGATATTTCTATAATTGTGATGTTTAGAACAAAGTCTTTGGAGACAAAAAATAACAGTGATAGATTCAACCCAGCTAATTAATAAACAGCAATAATTTGAATATTAAATCATTTTCTTAAGTTCCATGAAGAAAGTAGGATTTTGGAATAGATAGCCTCTTAGGGGTCACTTCTACTCAGACTCTGTGATACTACAATTTGTTCAATGATATGTAGAGGCTCCTCTCTGGTTCTTCAGGAAACCTTCATTCTCCAAATTCTGTTACAATCCAGTCAAAGAGAAATATTTTTTCTTCAGGTCCTATAAATGTGTACTCAACAAACTATATAGTTCCTTTTCACTGACTGATAATATTAAGCTATGAACTCTCCTTGAAGGAATCTTTATATGTTATTAACTCTTTGTAAGCAGGATTCTAACTCTTTTGTTGCCTTAATAGCAAGCTCAATATTTGGCACAGGTTATCAGTATTATCACATGGCAGCCATAGAACTAAGCTACATCCAATGAAGACAAGGCTTGGTTGATTTAAATAAAAATGAAAAATTGTTATTGCATATGCAATTATTGTTGTTTTAGTTGCTGTTGAATCAATTCCGACTAATGACAACCTTATATGTAAAAGAAAAGAATGTTACACAGTCCTGTGTCATACTCATGATCATCGGTATATTTGAGTCAATTGTTGTGGCCATTGGGTCAATTCATATTGAGAGTTTCCTTTGTTTTTTGTTGGGAAAGCTGAGAAGTGAGGACAATGAAAAAAAGGAAGCGGTATAGATGTTGTCAAAGTCTTGCCAAAAAGTGTCAATCCTAGGAAAGATCCACTGCCTGCTGCCACCACTTTGCACAGTGGATCCTGAAGCTGGAATCACTGGCATTGTTACCACAAACTTAATATGCTGCCTCATCACTGTTAGCCCTGGCACTCACAGAAATGTGCGCTGGTACTACACCAATCATTTCCAGAAGAATAGTTCACTCCATTTTGTATCAGTTCCTGACAAAATTGCAGGGCACAAAAAGACAAAAGCATGACTTTCCTAAATTCATAAATGGTAGAAGTCTTCATATACTCACTGCCGTCAATTTGACACCAACTCATAGCAACCCCTCCTTGGGTTTCTGAGGCAGTATCTCTATGGAAGTAGATTGTCCAGTCTTTCTCCTGAAGAATGGCTGGTGGGTTTGAACTGCCAGCCTTCTGGTTAGCAGTCAAATGTCTCAGGCACTAAGCTTCCAGAGCTCCCACATCCCAAAAGAATGGCAAACATCTACATTGTAACCAAAACCAACCCCACAGCCACTGAGTCAATTCTGACTCACAGAGACTCAATACAGAGATTCAATAAATAGCCATTGAATCAACAAATGGATGCATGAACACATGAGCGAATACTGTGATTTGCACATGAAAGCACTTCAAATAGACAAAGATTTTTATTGGGATGTAGTAATTTTTAAAAGTCTATTATGAACAGTTAACATTTCTTTTCTAATAAGAATACATCTAGAGAGTGGATCTTACTGTGGAATATAAAAGAAAACAACAGCAGGAAGTAGAATGCTGAAGAGAAAGGAAGAGAAGAAAAGCAAAGTTATAACAGCATTAAGAAAATAATGTCTTCACACCCTGCTCTATTATACATTGCTATGTAACTTCTTTTGTTTTTTTGCCAGACAGACTTTTGTTTTCTTGTTAACATATCTGATGTGTTTGTTCCCATTAAGTGGAATTATACACTGTTAAATCTAAAATTGGTTTATAGTGTTATATAGTTTTTCTAGATCTGTGATTACCACATATTTGTTATACCTCTTTTATAGAATCTCTGAAGAGGAGGATGTACTCAAATAAATAAATCCCTCCTATCTTACTAACTTTCTGAAGTTGAGAACTAAAATTGCAGAGTCCATGGCTGGGGTTGATTTACTAATAAAGTGAGATCGGGTGATACATTTAAAGGGGGAGCTAAGTGAGTCTGCTAATTTCTGAAGGTCCACATCTTAACCTTGGGATGGCCCATGCAAGGGTGAAGCCAAGTTCATACACAAAGCATTAACTTAGTATTGCCCTTCATTAGTCCATATGGACAAGAATGAGAAAAGAGAACTAAATACCATACACTGAGACTATTTCCTTGATTAGTTAGACAACTTATTCTACAAGGAGTAAATCCTATGACAAGAATTTATGATTGTTCAGAGAAGTATCCTCTCATGGAATCATAAAAAAAAAAATAAAATAAAATAAATTGAGTACATTAAATTCTCACCTAATATTTTCAAACTTCATCTCCTAAACTTGGGACTTTATAATTAATTCTAAGAATTAGACGGGATGCTACCATTTCACTCTACAGATATCAGCAGAAGTCAGGATATCCTGTTCCCTCCTCACTAAAGACTCTGTTTAATTACAACCACTGTTCCTTTGAGGCTTCTCTTCAGTCAAATATTTCCTTCCTGCTTCTTCCCTATTTCTTTCACTCTTCAGAGCCAAGCTCTTTTGAAGAATTATGCGGTACTTCTATTCTAGACTACTAGCTCTTCTCTCTTGTTCCATGTCCACTCTTCAAACTACAGCAATCTCAATTGTCATCCACCACTTCACTGAAACTGCCTTCTTGAAGCTCATGTGAGATTTTTAGATTTAAATTCTTTATATGATGCTCAGAACTGTCTTTAAACTGTACCCCTCTCCAACTTTATTGATTCTTCCCTGGCTATTATGACACAGTCTCTTGCTATGCCATTTAGCTCTTGTGAGTTATAAGAATCCATGCTTATTTTTCTTTTCTTCATTCTCTATGGACCTATCTGTGAATGATCTTGTGCTTACTTCCATAGCCTAATCTACTGCCTCTATACTGATGAAATTAAAATCTACATTTTAAACCGTGATCTCTCTCATGAGTTCCAGATACACATTTCCAGTGTTCTAGTATATTTCCACCTGACTGACAAAAAAAAAAAAAAAAAACTCACTACCATCGATTTGGTTCCAATCCATATTGACCTCCATTGCACTTCTGAGGTGATAAATCTTTACTGAAGTAGATTGTCCCATCTTCCTTCCGTGGAGTAGCTGGTAGGTTTGAACCATCAACCTTTTGGTTAGCAGTCAAATGCCCTAGACACTACACCACCAGAGCTCTTTTGATTGCATCTCATTTAAGGTTGAATCTATCATCTTAGCTTCTGTGAAAATCTGCTCCTCCACATGTTCCTGCATAGAAAATTTCTCCAGAATTCACCGAAAAACTTGGATGTTATGCTAGACTCTCGCCTTTCTGTCACATACCACATCCAGTAAACCATCATAATTGACAGACGATTGTTATTTCTAAATAAAATTTCAAATATAAAAACATGCTTGATACTTCTTCATTATCAAATGTGTAATTAACATTCCAGCATATCCAGCAGCTTTTGGCACTCTCTTAATATCCTAAGTCATAGTGGAGATGTTCTTCAGTAGATTCAATTTGATCAAGACTTCTTTGTCTACCTCCAGATTAAGTTGTATGTGCTTCATCTATATAGCTTTAATAACTGTTCTACTACTGACAGTAATTTAAATTCCCTAATTAGTTGTTTATATATTCCCTGGTTGAGAGTTCCTTAAACAGGAAGTCTTAATTCTGTGGTTCAACATCTAGAGCAGCGATTGTAAGTTTGAAAGTGTTTGTTAATTTCAGTGGTATCATAACTATAAAGAGAGAGAAAAAATATCTTTAGCATCAATTGACTGAACTTGGATAACTTTTTATGAATGTCAGAATACCTGAAACAGAAAAATATCACTGAAAAATATCACTGACATCAGTCCCCATGGTCAAACTGTACTACTTAATCATTGGGTTTTCTTTAAAACATAAAGTAACAATAGCTTGCATTGCAGCACCTACCTCCCATAAAGACTAGTACTTTGGGTTTCTTTTTCTCTATCTGTGTATATTACTGGACAAAAAGCAAAAGAAAATCTAAGTATTGTAAATAGTAAAAATTATGGTGTTTAGGCAAAAAGACAGATAAGAATTCAAACAATTCCTCCCTCTCCGCTGCATTCATTTGATAGAGCTGGCTTTCACAATGGCTCTATTTCAACAAAAATTCCCATGACTTAAAAAGAAAAAAAAATACCAGTATCTGAAGTACCAAAAAAATTAACTTCACTGACATCAAGTCTATTCGGACTCATAACAACCCCTGTTGGGTTTCCAAGGCTGTAAATCTTTATGGAAGTAGATTGGATTGCTCATTTTCCTTCTGCAGAGTGGCTGGTGGATGTGAACCACTGACCTTCTGATTAGCAACCAAATGCCTTATCCACTATGCCACCAGAGCTCATTATTAAAAGGTATGTTGTTGTTGTTGTTTGCCGTCGAGTCAGCCCCAACTCATAGCGACCCCTCCTTGGGTTTCCGAGGCAGTATCACTACGGAAGTAGGATTGCCCAACCTTCCTTCCGAGGAGTGGCTGGTGGGTTTGAACCGCCAGCCATCTGGTTAGCAGGCAAGTGTCTTAGCCACTAGGAAAATGTAAATATGAAATAAATAAATAAACACAGGAATCTCGAATTCTGGTGAAATCTTCATGACTTTGGATAGGAAACTGATATGACCATATTAAAGAATTATTTTTACCTAAATTACAAAACATGTCAAATTTTAAAAACAAAAGCCAATATAAAAGAAAATTTATTTGTCATTAAAAATAAAATTCTATAAACTGCTAAAACTGAAGTAAGAAAAGTCACAAAGAGCAAAACACTGGATTATTTATGGTTCTTGTGTCTTATTGTACATATTTAACAAAAACAACCACCTGTGACACTGTAGAACTGCCTCCCTGGGTTTCTAGGCTATATATAATCTTCATGAGAACAGACAGGCAGGGCTTTTCTCCTACAGAGAAGTTAATGGATTCTAGTCACCAATATTTGGGTGAGCAACAAGTGTTTAACCATTGCAGCACCAGAGCTCCTTGTTATACTTACTGTAGTGCAGTGAATTACATAATATGGCCTTCTAGCCATGTATGGTCTTGTGACACCCACACAATGATTGGATGGAGGACTATGAAAATAAGTTGCTTATGGCCCATCATGGTAATTGGATATCTTTCTTCTAATAAAATAATATGCATGGGACCCTGTGGGGGTGGGACCATGCAAATAAAGTATATGAAGCCTAGTGAGTGGATTGGTGAGTTTTGTCTTCCCACAAGTGTTAAAAGAGAGCCAATCTCAGAGCAGAGAGGGCACCTGACTACCATCAAGAAAGAAAAGTCGAGAGTGGAGAATATTCTTTAGACCCAGGGTCCCTGTGTTGTGAACTTCCTAGACTCAGGATGAGAGAGAGAGAGAGATAGAGAGAGAGCCATAAACCACAGGTGGCACAAGATGGTGAGAAGCAGTGGCTGGGAAATGTCAGCAGCAGAATCAGGAGAATGATGTGAGATGGTGATGTGGCCTTCTAGCCCATAAAGCTAGGTGGCTACTATGGACATGCCAACCCACACACAGCAAGAGAGCTGAGCATCTCAGGCAGGAGGTTAGCTGGCAGAGTGGAGGGGTGAGAATTTAAGCCTATCCTGAGGGGACCAAGAGGAGCCAGTCCTGAGAAGACTATGAAGGCCTGTTTTCAAGGGTCCAAGAGGAGCTTTGCATAGCTGAAAGATCTGTCCTGAACTGAAGAAGGCAGACTTTGCTTACCTGCTTCCTGATCCTAATCCTGAGCTGTAGCCTATTCATCCTGATCCTGAGTTGTAAACCCCATAATCATGAGTATCCCCTTAAGTCTGTATGGCCATTGCAGTGAATTACAGAAGTCAACAGATAAGCAGAAAGTCTGTGGGAGGGACAGCTGGTGTCAGAATTGGTATAAGGTTGGAGAGTAGAGGTATGTTTAACCTCCACCTCATAGGAAACAGCTTTAGGCTGTTGATACTGATAATTATCCTCCCTCCTTGTGAAGTTAGATTAGGAGGTCTGAAACACTGACGCCATTTTGTACACCTACATTATTGTTGTTGTGGTAGGGCACCCTCAAGTAGATTCTGACTTATAACAACGCTAAATGACAGAGTAGAACTGCCCCATAAGGTTTTTGATGCTGTAATCTTTACGGAAGCATATCTTCTCCCGTGGAGCCACTGACCGGTTGCCAAGAAAACCCTATGAAACAGTTCTACTCTGTAATAGAGTCACCATGAATTGAAATCAACTGACAGGCAACTGGTAGGAAACATGAAAGTCTTCTGACACTTTTTTGAGTTTGTCACAGAGTAATAAACTTGAATGTGTTTGAGAAAAGTAACAAAAATGAATAAAGCAGGCTCATTTGATGTGAAGGCATCTGTAACCTCTAAAGGTGGCAGTAACCATTCATCTCTAAAAACAGGCTGGGCAAATGATGCCCGGTTTCTGGAATTATTTTCTAAAGGAAGCAATAAAAGCATATTTTAATCTAAAATTTTCAATATTTAAATGTTGATTCATTCCTTTAAAACAAGTCTGCAGGTGCATCCTGTCTGCAGGCAGCCAGTTTGTCACCAATTTATAAAAATTCCTTGTGGTTATCTTTGAATAACAAGGAAAAACATTGTATACAGCATTTTTAATTTGTTAAATAGTTTGACTTTTAACATGATAATTTTTGTAATGTTTGGTAATTTCTCAGTCGTGAAACACATCTTTCCAACTGGCCTGCTGCCTCCTTGAGGGTAGATAGGCTTGTATTTCTTTACTGTTTCTCTCAGAATTGAATGCACAGTAGGTACTCAGAACCTCCATGTTGGTGGGATGATATAATGAGGATACTGAGCAGCCTGAGTTTTTTTTTGGCTCTTCTAAGCCTTTTGAACACATCACAGCTAGGAAAGATATTTTGTAAAATGGCCTGCTGGCTTCCTGACTTAGTCTATCACTTTACCCCTTAGTCGAAAACAAAAACAATAAACAAATATGTCTCCAGCTTCACTTTTGTGTTTCATATTAAATCTCGATTTTGATAAATGCACATTTAAGCTTTGGATTAAACTCAATATTACACATTCATTCAGAAGATATTTACTGAACTGCTACAAAGTAACAATCAGTCTTCTAGGTGCTGCAGCTGCAGCAGTCAATAATGCAGTTTCTGCCTTCATGTCTAGTAAATTTTTGCAAGAAATTTTGCAAATAATATGGGTCTAACAGACTTTTTTTTTTCCCCCTGGTCTTTATTTTAACCTCAGAAAATATTCAAAGTAAAAGATGCATATATATTATTTTAATTTATTTATGGCTTATTCTTAAGTAAACCCAAGAGGTCTTATAAACTTTTAAGTAATTATACTAAATTAGTAATAATCAAGAAAGATCCTTCTGTACAGTTTAAGCCATTCAAAGGGAATTGAATGTAGTGGTCTATTTGGCAGGGTTGTGTGCAATTATTTTTCATTAATGGATACAATGAACTAGAACTTAAGCTGGGAAAATACAGAGCTATTGAGAACATTACAGAAGAGACTAGAAACTACTGTATTTTATACAAATAATACATGCATTCTAAGTTTGATTACCAACTGCTTCCTGCCCCTAAGGAGATATTTTCTTTAGTACTGCTATGCCAATTTATGTTTTTACATGTTGTTGTAAAAAAAAAAAAAAAAATTAGCATAGTGAGTTTGCAAAAAAGGAGGGGGGGTGCGTTGGCAAACAAATAAAAAGGCCATTTTATTTGTGTGGGCTTGTATAATGTTAAATGGGCTTATATAATGCTGCTCCAAGTACCATTTTATTGTTGTTTTATAAGAAAATAACATATTGTTATTTCCATTAGTGCCGCTAGCATGGAGATTCAGACCTTCAGGACTAAACCCTGATCGGGTGATCTCTGACTGATGTAAACATTTTGCTCTCAGCAACACATAGTTAGAAACAAAGCAGCATATATTTATTTACTATGACCTTGGGGAAACATCAGTTTCCTAAAGATAAATTAACCAATACATATAAAAGGCATGTAATTTCAAACTAATCAAACATAAAACAACTTAAATAACTGACATTCAGGAAATGAACATAATAAAAGAGAATGCAAACTCATTTCCTTATCGTGAATTTCTGTGACAAAATTGCAAATGTAAGATATGGCTGTTGCATGCCCAAGTACTTCAATTTTTTTGTTTTTTGTTTTTTGTTTTTGTGCTCAAGCTGTTCCTTCAGAGGCTCCAGGCCTTCTAGTCATGCAGAAAGCTCTACTCTGTTTTTCTTTTTGATCCTGCCTTTCTCTGTTTGTCTCCAGTGAAGGTGGAAAAGAAGTAACCCATGAGGTCTATACTAGAGCTAGGTCTTCAGGCAAATCTGATAAATGAAGAATAATGAGTAGGGTTACCTACCAGGGAAGAAACAGGCAGTAATAGGTGACTTTTTGGTCTCTGATTCAGTCCCTGCTTCTCTGTACTTTATCTAGTCCACTGACATATACCTCTGGCTTCTGAAAGTACCTTATTTTCCAGATTTCCAAACCACACTTTTACAAATATGATTACTGTAAGTCAAAATCAATGATCAACTTTTGTTATTTGTACTTTATATTGATTTATTTGTACAATGAAGTAGATGTTCTTTACTCCATATAGAATGAGATTTTTCTTGGCAAAGAAAATATACTTTATGGGAAATAAATTTACATAGGACATAACTTTGGATCTTTAATCTCCAAAATTACAGTGAAGACTCTTGTATATGCTGAGAAATTTGACTACTTCTTATCTCAAGAAATTAGCAAGAAATCATCTCAAGGAACAATTTCCTTCTCAGGCCCTGAGAGAACAGTGTTTGAGTTTAACATGGTGTAACAGGGAACAGTGCAAAACAGACACCATGAGAACCAGGTCCTGTTCCCATTCATTCTGTGCTTAGCAGAGCTGTAAGACTCAAAGGAAATGATATTTGGAAAAGCCCTGGAAGCCATCTATGTCAACATCATTAAATTGCTAAGACAGAGGGTCTTTTAGCCTTACTGTGGAAGCTAATTGTGAAAGACTCATTACTATGCCATTGCTCCTAATTGTATTGCAGTCAACTTTGTACTTCAGAATGGTTTCCTATGCAATATCTGCATTTTAGCAAATTCCAGTCATTGGTTAAAGTTCTGCCTTTTAGAGCTATATATGAAAACCAATTTCATCTCTTTTTATGGATGTTGTTGTCAGCTGCCCTTGACTCATCCTCTGATTCATGGAGACACAATGCTTTTCAGAATAGAAAGCTCTGTTGGGTTTTCTTTGCTATAACTTGTACATAGGAACCCTGGTGGAATAGAGGTTGAATGTTTGGTTGCTAACTGCTAGATTGGCATTTCAAAACTACCAGTCATTCCATGGGAAGAAGATGCGGCAGTCTGCTTCCTTAGAGATTATAGCCTTGGAAACTCTATGAGGGTAGTTCTACTTTGTCCTATAGGGTCTCTATGACTTGGAATGGGTTTGTTTTTTTGTTTATTAATCTTTACAGAGGCAGATTGTCAGAACCTTTTGCTGTGGAGCTAATGGGTGGGTTTAAACAGCCGACTTTTTGGTTAGCAGCCTATTGCCGACCATTTGTGCCACCTTCAAACTTGGATAGATTACCACATATTCTACATAGAGAATATTTAGTAGAGAGTGCAAAATGAATAAAAAATTGATACATAGGTACCTTAAATTTTAAGTACTGTGGGGGACATTTCACTGAAGCAATAAAGACACTTCAGTTACAATGTGCTGGACAGTAGGGATGTGTGTAAAATCAATTATGTGAAAAATGCAACTACTGAGGTCATGTATGCTCCACTGCAAAAA
>NW_006922519.1:76900-77831 GCF_000298275.1 Orycteropus afer afer | reverse complement strand
ACTCATCTATCAGTTTGTCCTACTGTGGTGGCTCGCATTTTGCTGTGAGCCTGGAGGCTATGCCACCAGTACTTCAAATACCAGCAGGATCATCCATAGTGATCAGGTTTCAGCAAAGCTTTCAGACTAAGACAGACTTGGAAGAAGGAAGGGACCATCCACTTCTCAAAGAATTGACCAGTGAAAACCTTTTGAATAGCAGTGAAACACTGTCTGATATAATACTGGAAAACTTTATGAATAGCCCTAAAACATTGTCTGTTATAGTGCAGCAAGATGAGCCCCTCAGGTTGGAAGAGACTCAAAATATGGCTGGGTAAGAGCTGCCTCCTCAGAGTAGAGTGGATGGACTAAATCTTTCAGGATCTCCATTGGCTGATGTGGTATGACTCAAAATGGGAAGAAACAGCTGAAAACATCCATTAATAATAGGAACATGGAATGTATGAAGTATAAATCTAGGAAAACTAGAAGTTGTCAAAAAATGAAATGGGACACATAAATATCAATATCCTAGGCATCAGTGAGCTGAAATGGACTGGTTTTGCTGATTTTGAATCAGACAATCATGTGATGATCCACTATGCTGGGAATGACAAATTGAACAGGAATGATGTGGCATTCATCATCACAATAAATGTTTCAAGATCTATCCTGAAGTACAATGCTGTCAGTGATAGGATAATAACCATACACCTATGAGGAAGACTAGTTAATACTATTCTAATTTACACACCAATGACCAAAACCAAAGATGAGAAATTGAAAATACAAGTATGAAATCTAGATATATTGATGATTATTAGTGATTGGGATGTGAAAGTTGGAAACAAAGAAGAATCACTGGTAGTTGGAAAATACGGTCTTAATAATAGAAATGATGCTGGAGTTCTCATGATAGAATTTTCCAAGACCAATGACTTATTCATTG
>NW_006922519.1:60526-75990 GCF_000298275.1 Orycteropus afer afer | reverse complement strand
TCACTGCACCAAAAAGAACTGATCTGTGTTCATCTATTTCAGGAATGGGCATATGATCAAGAACCAATGGTATTGAAAGAAGAAATTGAATTGAAGCCTCACTGTGTTAGACTGGGTTCTCTGGAGAAACAAAACCAATAAAGCTTATAGAGAGGGAGAGAAAGAGAACTTTATCTTAGGAAAATGGCTCACACACTTATAGAAGCTGGTAAGTTCCAAGTTCTTGGATCAAACGTCAAGCTGAAGGCTTTTCCCGACTCACAAGGCTGCAGGGGCTGATGAGCTCAAGGTTAGTAGGCACTATACCGGCTGTTGACTCCAACAAATGAAAAATCCAAGATCTCCAGACCGAATGGTGGATTGTTCACTCATGGACAGCTGTACGCAGCACAACAGGATCCTAATCCACAGAATAGTGGCTCTTTTCCCCAGGATGTACATGAATATCCTGGAAGCAGTCTACACCCTTAGGGAAACTCTCTTTCAACTGATTGGCCGCTCAAAACATATACATCAGATCTCATCATGGGAATAACCCACAACACCATGGCTTAAAGCACACAGAATTGTGATCCAGCCAAGTTGACACACAACTCCAACTATCATACTTACTGAAGGAATTGGCAACAATCAAGGCTCCAGGAATAGATGGAATACTCATTGAGATGTTTCAAGAAACAGATGCCATGCTCAAGGCATTTACTCATCCATGCAAAGAAATTTGGAAGACAACTACCTGGCCAACTGACTGGAAGAGATCCATATTTGTACCCATTCCAAAGAAAGTAGATCCAACAAAATTTGGAAATTATCGAACAGTATCATTCATTCACACTGAATTAAAATCTTACTGAGAATAATGAAAAACTAGTTGCAGCAATGTATTGACAAGGAACTTCCGGAAATGCAAGCTGGATTCAGAAAGGATGTGGAATGAGGGGTATCATTGCTGAAAGAAAAGAATATCATAAGAATGTTTACTTGTGTTTTATTGACTATGCTAAACATTCCACTGTGTGGATCGTAAGGAACTACAGATAACATTGAGAAGAAAGGGGAATTCCAGAGCATTTAATTGTGCTCATGAAGAACCCGTACATAGATCAGGAGGCTGTCGTTTGAACAGAACAAGGAGATACTGCATGGTTTGAAAAAAGAAAAGGAGTGTGTCGGGGTTATATAGTTTCACCATACTTGTTCAATCTGTATGCTGAATAAATAATCCAAGAAGCTGGACCATATGAAGTAGAAGATGGCATCAGGATTAGAGGAAAACTCATTAACAACCTGTGATATGCAGATGATACAACCTTGCTTATTGAAAGTGAAGATGACTTGAAGCACTTACTGATGAGGAATAAAGACTACAGTCTGCAGTGTGAATTACACCTTAACCTAAAGAAAATGAAAATCCTCACAACTGGACCAAGAAGCAGTGTAGTATTATGATAAATGGAGAAAAATATTGAAGTTGTCAAAGATTTCATAATACTTGTTTTCTCAATCAACACCAATGGCACCAGTAGTCAAGAAATCAGATAACATATTGCACTGGGGAAAATCTGCTGCAAAGGACCTCTTTAATGTGCTGAAGAACAAAGATGTCTCTTTGAAGACTAAGGTGCACCTAACCCAAGGCATGGTATTTTCAATCACTTCATATGTATGTGAAAGCTGGACAACGAATAAGGAAGACCAAAGAAGAGTTGCTTTTGAATCGTGGTATTGGAAAAGGATACTGAAAGTATTCTAGAGCCTTGAAGACGTGGGTAGTGATGATTCAATAAAAGGTTGTCAGATACCATCTAAATTGTTTCCAAAGCACACAGTTTCCAATATCACACAAACTGTTTCTGTGATGAATGAGAGAAACTCATTTATTTCCCTTTCAAAACTTTATCTAAGATCACAAAAACAGAGGTGCAAAGAAGTAGGGTCAAATAAAAAAAAAAAAAAAATCAGATTTTGAGAGGGAGAGTCTTTATTCAGAAAGAAAAATAGGTGAGACTGGGAGATCGGGCAATCTACTTCCATAGTGATACCACCTCAGAAATCTAAGGAGGGTTTCTATGATCAAATCTAACTCTACAGCAGTGAGTTTGGTTTGGTTTTCTTGGGGAAAGGAGTGAAGGAGGGGGATACTTCTGTAGGGAGAACACTCTGGCCCTGAGATCTGCAACCATTTAAAGAGTCAGGGAAAAGCTGTGTTCCTTTTGTACAGACTAGAAAAAACCAAGTGTGGGGAAGTGGGATGAATGGATGGCATCATTGGTCAATAAATGAGGCTGTTTTACACTGAGCCCAGTCTATTCTCCAGGTTGTTGTTGTTGTTATGTGCCGTCGAGTCAAATCCTACTCATAGAGACCCCTCCTTGGGTTTCCGAGGCAGTATCACTACAGAAGTAGGATTGCCCAACCTTCCTTCCGAGGAGTGGCTGGTGGGTTTGAACCGCCAGCCGTCTGGTTAGCAGGCAAGTGTCTTAGCCACTATGCTACCAGAGGGGCCCTTAAAGAGAGGTGCATATTAAAGAGAAGTGACATGTTGGCTCAAGCCATGGGTAGGTCAAAGTTCAGGGACTTGGGAAAAGAAGAGTAACCAAAATTTACCTAGCAATTATCTTGCTTCCTATCAATCACTGGGGACAAACAATTTATAAGGCAAACAATGAGAATTTCATCTGTGGTTAAGCCTTCAGCTGCTAACTGCAAGATTGGCAGTTCACTCACCAGGCACTCCATGGAAGAAAGATCTGGCAATCTGCTTTCATAAACATTACAGGTATCCCCCGCTTTTTGAAAGTTTGCTTTGTGCCACTTTAACAAAAGACCTACATTAGTACATGTTTTTACTAACTGAAAGAAATCTAAAGATATTTTTCTCTTTTACAAAAAAAAAAGGTAAAAAGCAGAAATTGCATTCAGCATTTGTTTTGCAGAAAGCTGTTGTTCACCCTGAGCAATGAGACTAGGGTAGCCAAGCTCCTTCGCCAGGAACTATACTCAGCATCTCAGTGAAGCTGCCATAGCTTTGAACTGTGTCTGTGAGCATCTGTGCTTTATCTTGATTTGCTTTGTGCAACTGTTAGCAAGATGTGCCGTAAGGTATTTTTTGGTTCTGGAAATGCTCAAAAATATTTCCCATATAAATTAATGGTAATTTCTTCTTCACTTTATGTCATTTTGGGTTAAGAGAGGTTTCATAGGAAAGCTCTACTTTCGTGGTGGTCGGGGACCTGAACAACCTTGAAAACCCTTTGATGCAGTTGTACTCTGTCCTATAGGGTTGCTATGAGTTGTATTCAGCTCAATGGCAACAAGTTTGTTTTGTTTTGGGTCTCTGGTTTTGCCATACATAAATAAAGGGATGTATATCTGACTTTGCTGAGTCATATAGGAATGGTGGTTATTTGCCATAAGCTATTTTTCCTGAATGCAAATGGTTGGGGTATTTCTTTATCTATAATTGTTTTCCAGTATCACAAGTTAAAATAAAATTCAACATTATCATAGAGACTAGGGAAGATTACACTTTATCTTCAGAGACCATTTTAACAGGATACAGACACAGTGTAAGTCTCAGTATGATATATTTTAACATAAAACAAGCATGAAGAACAAAGGATGCTTAGTGAAATCGGCGAAGTGAATCTGAGACTTAGTAGTGGAGAGGTCTTAAAGGGGTTGCTAGCAAAGGTCTACAGCACCCACCAGGAGTCAATGACTCTCTATTGAACAATAAATTTTTCTGTACTTTCCAAACCAAAAACCAAACCCACCGCCATCCTGTTGAGTCTAACTCACAGAGAACTCATGTGAAAAGTAGAACTGCTCCACAGGTTTCCAAGGCTGTAATTTTACTCGAAGAAGATTGTTACATCTTTCTCCCATGGAGATGCTGGTAGGTTAGAACCACCAGCATTATGGTTAACAGCTGAGCCCTTAACTCCCTTGTACTTTCCAAAGACTTTCCTCATTTCTTCTCACTTGATCTTACAAGGTACCCCTCCCCCTTCAATAAAAAACACATATTGATTTCTTATCTATTTGAATACAAATCACAATTTTCTTTGTCTTTCTCGAAACGTTTGAAGCATTTCTGTAGTGTTTACCATTATAACAAATTTCTAGTTGATTTTGTACAAAATTATGTGTCAGGACTATATCTTTTAAAAAAATCAAAAAACTACAAGTACAATATGTTTATTATAACCATTAACATGTTTATTTAAAATGTTATGGGTTAGGCAGCATTATGTTTGACCTAGGGACAAGGCTTGGTATGAAAGACTCCAGAATTCATGGAACATGTATTGATAGGTCACCTGGGACTTAGGTATATAACTAGTCAGTCCTGCTACACAGTTCAAGGGAAACAAACAATGCACAGTACTTTTAAACCAAATCAGTGCAATCTATTCCACTCACTGCTAACACTAATTAAATAAATCAGTACTTCTTCCTCTGGTCTTAAGGCCAGATGTCACAAATTAAGAGGGCACAGTCCTCTAGACTGCCAATTCTACCCAAAGCCTCAGATCCCAGTTCCTTTAGCTTCCTACGACACCCTCACTTCTAACTTGCTTACTACAAATTTGAGGGTTCCCTCTATCCCTCAGGATGTCAGCTTTAAGCTTAGGCATCCCCAGTGCTCCTCTCACTTCCGACCTGCTGTCTTCCACTACTCACCTGGGTTCAGTAATTCACTACATTGACACAGAACTCACCAAAAGTGCTATACTTAAAATGACAGTTTTATTATAGCAAAATGTACAAATGAAGAGGTACATCAGGTGAGGTGTGGGAAGGATCCCAATACAGAGTTTCCATGTCTCAAAAACTGATGCACTACACTACTATGTGCATTGATCACCAAAGAGGAAACCCATGGGATTTCAAGTGTCCAGAGCCTTTATTGGGGCCTCATTATGTAAGTCCAATTGATAAATCAGTTCTTCCCCCCTGAGGTTAGCTGATATCACAGGTGAATCCTTCTGGCCTACCCAAGAGGTACCTCACAGCATAAACTCTCAGGTATGGTCTGGAAGAGTCATCAAAGACACATCAATCACTGGGGAAATTCCAAGTTCTCAGAGGTGATCTCTAAGGAATCAAGAAAAAGACCAAATTTTGCTAAAGTCATATCCATAGTGTGCAGTGTTTCTTAAGGAAAAGATAATTTGTAAGCATCAAGCTCAGTAAAGATATCCACAACTTACATGTCTTTAGTCCTAAGACTATAATCTATTCAAGTTCAGTTCTCACATAAGCCAATATATGTAGAATAAGGAGGCCTCAACAGTATTGAGTGATGATTACTTACAGTGTCTTGGCAGAAAAAATAAACCAGTTCTGCATCATACTGATCCATGCTTCTACAATTCTCACCTCTTCCTCTATACTCAGGGATTCTTTCTACCCCATTGCTAAAGGGTTTTATTGTTGCATTCATTAGCTGTTGTCAAGTAAGTCCTGAACTCATGGTGACCCCTTGCACAACAGAGGAAGACCCGTCACAGTTCCATGTCATCCTCATGATTAGTTATTACTTGGACCATTGTCCCATAGAATTTTAATTGGCTTATTGTTTGTAAGTGGAGCCCAGGTTGGTTTTCCTAGTCTGCCTTAGTCTTGATTCTAACAGGCTGAACCTGTTAAACATCATAGTAACACACTAACCTTTATTGACAGGTTAGTGGTGGCTATGCATGAGGTGAATCAGCCAAGATGTGAACCCAGGTCTCCTGCATGGAGGCAAGAATTGAAGATGCAACCTTCTATACTTTTAAATTACTTTTATTTATCTATGTATTCTGTAATAAAGTCAACATTTCTCACACTAAAGAAAATAAAATCACATATTTAATTTCTGTTGTGACAACTCTCTGGATGTGCACACAATTAAAGACTGTGGTAGTTGTGTTCTAGGCAGAGAAGAGCAATACCAAGAGCACAAGCACAAAACAGAAGACAGCTTACAAAGAATTGCAAGCATTTGGTACGAGAGCAGCTTAGGGAAGGTGAAGTCAGCTGACAGGAGACAAAACTCAAAGGAAGGAAAAGCAACAACCTCCTGAAGAGCCTGGGATAAAGAACTAAGGGATTTCAAGTTTATTCTAAAGACTCTTTTCTGTTGTTGTTAGTTTTGTTACACACAAATTGAATTTTTTCTTTCATGAATGATCCATTTCTTATAACTTCTATCTCTTGGGAGTTATATAGAACAACAGAAGACACAGGGACTCGCTATCATCATATTTTAAAAGATTCAAGCTTATGAAAATATATTATGTAGATGCTCGAAATATATGATGGATCTCAGCTCATATCATAAAATTATTCAGTAATGCAACATGTGCACCAGAGGGATATGAGTTACATGATTGCATTTTCATAAGTAAGAGAACACTGAAAAAAAGATACTTAAAATATGTTATTTAATTCACAGTTTCAAAGGTCAAGTTAAGACATAATTAATTTAGGAAAATTTTAAGTGCTTTATTAAATTTTTAAAATGAAAATGGTTTCTGAATCCATTTGGAAGATATGATATCAAGTGTTAAATGATAAATTCAGATTCTAACACTGAATTAAACTATGGAGGTTATATCTCTGCCCTTAAAATATTTATGACTCTATTTTATTCTTTATGAGTGAAATGCTGCTCCTGTTAGTTTCTCAATGGATTTAACTAGCGGTTTTTGTAGTGAAAGTATTCCATAACAGACCTGAAAGGCCGAGGTGCTTCCTCTTCTTGCATTCTCATCTATTCGCTTCATATTCACTTCATTTATTTCAACAGAATGCTGACATTTGTGTAATATTATTTCAAGGTTATCCCTCCTAGGCTTTTGACCTTTATCTTCCAATCTGAAATGTCCTTTTCATAGGTCGCCCCTTTATATTATTAAAAAAAAAAAAAATCTCTCAGTAGTATATTCCCTTTACCATGGTTTTTCCATGTGGGGAGTGGAAACTGAAGCTTCCCTACATACCAATTCCCCATATCTGTTGTCTTCTTGATGTGAATAAAAAAAAAAAAAACATGATAAAAGACTTTGATATGATCTGTATATTCTTCATGGGAAATATAAGGTACTTCACTTTTATTTATCTTTTTTTTTAATCTATAGGTAATCAAAAGGGATTTATTTGCTGGATTATCAATATTCTCTGTGGAAACTGTTCACTGACTGACATAAAATAAAATTACAGCTAGTACATGTTTGATTGTCTCATTCAGGTTTCTGGTAAAGACTTCCAAACTCAGTTTTGGCATATTCATCTTTCGATATTTGTTTCCTACTTTGGAAAATACATTCTTCATTCCCAAAATGTGTGCAAAAGTTTTCATTACCCAAAAAATTATGCTTGCCTGCTCAAATCCTTGAATTTAAATTTTCATCCTATTTAAACATTTTTCACTCCAGATTATCTCTGATATGTATCTGAATCTATAATCTCTGTCTGTCTGTCTCTCTCTCTCTACATATATGTGTGTGTATATATATGTGTGTGTGTGTGTGTGTGTATATGCACCTATCTTTCTATCCATTTATCTATATACTGAGCAATAGACTTAGTAGGAGGAGATTTTAGCAAATTGAGTTAATTGGCTCTAAAAGTCACTGCTGGCTTATTTTTATCTTCAACTAAAGAGTACATGTGCATTGACATGTTTTTGTCTGTGAGGAGGTTCCAGTCTTAGAAGTTTTAAAGGACTATATTGGCAGCCTATCTTCATCCCTCATTATTTTAAATTGTTTTTTCATTCCCTTCTCTAAACATGTGAATTGTGTTTTAAACCAAATATATTTATCCATTTTCCAGTAAATTCTTCCTGAAAAAGGAAACCTTTGCATAATTATAAGAAAAATAATCTCAACTTATCTGATCAAAAACAATCTTTCTCTAAAGAGCAAAAAAATTGTTCTAAACTTCCCTCATCTTTTTTATTTCCCTAAAGTTCAACAATGACTGGCGATTTTCTAGCCCTTTGCAATATACCATTGAACTTAGTGAATCTTGACCTCTGCTATTCTTGTCAACCTCTGTAACAGAACTTCTGTAGAAATTTTCTAAATCAATGTTGAGTAATGTCAGAGACTGCAGTTTGGATGTCCTCCCTTCCTATTATAAATGCCACTGATAATATGTTGTGTATCACTATGCTGGTCATTTCATCTTCTTCCCATATATCACTTAAATCAGCAAGTGAACTTTTCTTCCAAAAGCTTTGTGGTAGTTAAAGTTATGTGTCAACTTGGCTGGGCCTCCTTTTGAGCAGCTAGGCAGCTGGAAGTAGTTATTCCCTATGGTGAGACTGGTAATCAGCTCCATGGTGGAATCTATAGGAGCAGCTGAATAGCTGCCTTAGGAATGTGGTCTGCTTGTAGTATACAAGGAGAAGCATTGAAAAACGTTTAGAGTTTTTAGCACACTTGGACCTTGCATGTAGGTGGGTTAGTGTTCAGCAGCCTGCTGTTTTATCTGCTGATCTTGGGACTGCTAATGGACTTGAATCAGAGGCTTGCCATGTGGTTTGGTAACACTGGGACTGTGCCTTTTCAATTGTTCAGCATGGGTTTGTCAGCCTCAGCAGCCAGCAGCTGCCTGAGTGAAGAAACCCTCCAGCTTCAGTGGGCTGGGAACAAGAGGCAGAGCTGAGGCCCAAAGTCAAAGAGCTTTTACCCAGCCCCTAGAGCTTTGGACTTTAAACTTGGACTTATAGCCTCAAAAACTGAAGAGAATAAACTTCTGTTTGTTAAAGTCATCCACTTGTGCTATTTTCTGTTAGAGCAGCGCAAAGTAACCAAAACAAGCTTTAACAGTCTGTTCACAAACGATACCATTGAATGAATAAGAAATTTTATTCTGTAGGTGCTTGAGCATGTTGCTCAGTTCTTCTGTGAGTCTACTAATATCTGTGTTTCTTCATTTCTTATCTGATATTATCTCTGAAATTTTTCCCTTAACTTCCTGTGGCCTAGATTTACTGTTGCAGCTAAATTTCATAAATAGTTGTCTTCTACTTCTGTTTCTGTGAGTATAGACCAATCCTTCCAATGAAAACAAAACAAAAATACTAAGTAAAATTTAAAACTCTTTTATTAAATCTGCAATTGATGAGATTAAAAAAAATTACTTCAGCCATAAACAATGTGAAAACAAGAACAAAAAGAGGTAAGCAAATCACTGTGTCCAGCTTTACCTTAAAGTATTTTAGTATCTATATTTCTCTGGTCCCTGGGTAAGCTGTACTAGTTAGTACTAGGTTAGTTGTTCTTTAGGCTAAACTTATTTTTGTTATGCTGACATGTACAACTCAAAATCTCAAGATTTCTTAAAACCCTGATCCTGGAATCTCACATCTGCAGTTCCCTTACTCCAAATCTAAACTCTTCCATTCCAGTAATTATCTCAGCATTTCTGAGCACTACCTAAGGGTCCAGAAATTCTCAGCTGATTTCCCCCTACCACCTAATGGGGTATACATTTTGTGAAATTGTCCTCGGTCCCAGTCATCTCCTTCAGCAATTGCTACCTACTTCACTAATCCTGTGCCATTTTAAACTCAGCACCACATCAAACACAAGAATTTTCTGAGAAGTCTGTCTAATAAGTAAATAAATAAATAATCTCACAGCACAGCACGATTGATTTTAGATTCCCACAAACTTTTCTGGTTCTTTCTAGCTACCATTCATTTCAGGAGTTAGATTCCAAGATGGGAATCACGAAATTGTGTCTCAAAACTTTTCTGTCTTGCTCTCCTCAGCCAAACATAAATTATCTTAGCAATGCTAATTTCCTATTATCTGATATGATGTTGATAATCATCTAAGTGATTATTCTTTTACTTTTCAAAAATTTATTGAGCATCTACCATAAACCAGGATTATTCTAAACTCTGAGGACTGAATGACAGACAGGATTTATGTTCCAACAGAGCCAACTTGCTAGAGGTTGAAGACAAATATCACATAATTTGAAAATCATAAATATCAAGAAATGATCACAGATTATTCAGTGCTTTGCAGATTATATTATTAAGTACTAAGGAGCTCTGGTTATGTAGTGGATAAAGCATTCGACTGCTAACCAAAAGGTTGATGGTTTGAACCCAACAGCCACTCTGTGGGAGAAGGATGGGGCTATCTGCTTCTGTAAAGGTTCACAGCCTTAGAAACCCTATGGGACAATTCTACTCTGTTCTGTAGGGTCATTATGAGTCAGAATCAACTTGATGGCAGTAGGTACAGGTTGGTTTATGCAGGGTTACTATATGGGAAGTGACAGAGTGACTATACTACATTAAGGAGTTGGGGAAGATTCCCCATAATGGTGACATTAATCTGAGATTTTAATCATAAAGAGTTAGCCATGTGAAGGTGCCAGAGAAGAACATTCCAAGCAGTGGATACTGCCCTGGGAAGGTCTTCATGATGGAATAAACATGGCCTGTTGGAGAAACTAAATGACAATTATAATCAGTGAGGAAGAAATTCTGTAGAAAGGTCTACAGTAATCAGAGTATGTTGTTGTTGTTGTTATGTGCCGTCGAGTCGGCCCCGACTCATAGCGACCCCTCCTTGGGTTTCCAAGGCAGTATCACTACGGAAGTAGGATTGTCCAACCTTCCTTCTGAGGAGTGGCTGGTGGGTTTGAACCGCCAGCCGTCTGGTTAGCAGGCAAGTGTCTTAGCCACTATACTACCAGAGCTCCTAATCAGAGTATATGAGATATAAATCAAGGCAAAGTGTTTAGAATTCCAAATGTAATGAGAAGTCGCTAGAGGGACTGGAGTTTTTAAATATAAGTCTAACTATAGCCTAGAGAACAAATGCTCAAACATGGTCCCAGCACCCCTAAAAAACCAAACTCACTGCCATGGAGTCAAATCCGACTCATAGTGACCCCTCCTTGGGTTTCTGAGGTGGTACCTCTATGGAAATAGATTGTTCAATCTTCCTTCCGATGAGTGGTTGATGGGTTTGAACCACCAGCCTTCTGGCTAGCAGCCAAATGCCTTAGGCACTACACCACCAGAACTCCCAACACCCCTTTAGATTCTTAAAAAATTCTGAGGACCTGGAAGGCTGTTGCTTAAATAGGTTATATCTATTGACTTTTATGGTACTAGAAATTAAAATTGAGAAATGTAATGCTTTTATGTCAATACAATTAAAAATGATAAGCCATTACATATTAATGAAAATTAACAGACTTAACGGAAACAGATATATTTTTCAAAGCAAAAAAATAGTAAAAAGATTGACATAGTTTTATATTATTGTAAATGTGTTTAATGCATGTCAACAGAAAAGAGCTGCATTTTTATATTTGCCTCTGTATTGGATCTATTAAAATATATTTTTGAATTGAAATTATGGGGAAAAATGTCTAACATAGATATACAGATAGATCAATACAGGGAGGAGTATTTTAATAATCTTTCCAGATAACTATATATTCTTCTCTGATACTACACCAAAATTTGACAAGCTCAAATTATAAATATTAAAAACTGTGAATTATTTTCCTTGAACCAAATGTGTTCCTTCATTTGTTTTACAGAGATATCTAAGTTTGAGTAACTTTTTTTTCCCCTACTGTTCTTTTAAATATAAATGGCTTTCTATGAGTAAGAATGTTAGTTCACCTGGCAACAAAAGTAGCACAAGCATTTTCCTTAGCACAAGCCCCATACTTACCTATGAAGCACCAGAAATGTTTAGATGTTTAGAATATAAACTATTTATGTGATCACTAAGAACATCTAAGAGACAATACTTACCAGTTGGTGTGGCTCTCTGCTGGTTGTGTAGGGTAGAGCAGTTCCACAAGGACTGTTGTTGTTGTTGTTTGCTGTCGAGTCGGCCCGACTCATAGCGACCCCTTCTTGGGTTTCCGAGGCAGTATGACTACGGAAGTAGGATTGCCCAACCTTCCTTCCAAGGAGTGGCTGGTGGGTTTGAATCACCAGCCTTCTGGTGAGCAGTCAAATGCCTTAGGCACTGTGCTACCAGAGCTCCTTCCACAAGGACTGGGCGGGTGTAGCAGCTTTTTGTCTTTGATTCAGAGTTGGAGGAGTGGCTGTTAGCACTTGGCCAATGGGAAAGTTTGCAAGTGGCAGGTATTATGTGTGTGGCTGACTGGTAGGGAGGTGGTTGTTGCCTCCCAATAGCTGGGGGGGGGGAATATAAATAAATAAAATGTTTTTAAAAAGTGGTGTGGTCGTGAGCATAAGCATGCTCTTCCAACCATGGAGAAGGTAGATGCATGTGCCCAATCACAAGAGCACATGCTGCTGACTATGGAGGAGGTAGGTACATGGGCTCAGTCCATGAGACTGTGCACCCCCAGTCACCTGGGAAGTGGCATGATGTTACTGCCTTGATTTTTGATAAGGTGACAGCTGTTTAGCTATCATTAGTTTTGCACATCCATGCAAAAGTCAACACAGTGGAAAAAGAATGTAGCATCTTGCAATAAATGTAAAAATAGCTTTGATCTTAAGGACAACCTAAGCTTGAAAGTTTCAGACTCTCAGAGGACTATGGACATTATTTTAAGAACTCTGAGCCTAAAGAATGAATTGGAGAAGAAGACAAGTACAAACAGCTGAAACGTTTTATTTTTTTGGTGTTTAAGAGGAGAGAAAAATAGTGTTTTCATTTAAAATGGTGGTAAAGAAACTCAAAAGATGTAAACAAATTCAAGATAGGTTTTGGAAATATTGTAACAGAACTGGCTCATAGATCTGTTGTGAGGAAAGAAGGAAAAAGAATAATCAAGAGTGAGGCCCAAATAGTTAAATAGTTAGAAAGCAGCCAGTGACATTTATTGAAATGGAGCAGATGTGCAAGGATAGACTTGGTTAGAAAAGAGGCAGAAATTAACTATGGGAGTTCTGAAAAACTCCTCTCCATATTTTTGAAAACTTTTTTTTTTTTCTCTAGACTTAAAACATTACTATTTTTCAAGGCAGTTTCTCCTATCCTCTTCACCCTTTCTGTTAGCTTAGTCTTAATGGTGAAATGACCAAATAACTAACATACCCTCCACTTTCCTACCTCAAAATAACTTAATGAGAAAAAAAAGTACATTGGATGATATTTCTTTTATTTTTATTTTTTTTACTAGTATGTGAAGAGTTTAGTACAGCATTGGTTAACATAGTTTGAGAATTTATTATGTGCTAGGCACTACCTTTATTCTAGTTTTTTTTTTTTTTTTTTATGTTGTTTGAGTGAAAGTTTACAGAACAGATTGGTTTTCCATTTGGTAATTTACACATTTTGTTCCATAAGAATAGCCATAAAAGCACTTTTCCTGATTCCTCTTTGGGTTCCCCATTTTCATTTGTCCTTCTTTCCTGCCTCATCCTGTCTTTGGAATTTTGTTTTGGGGAAAATGCTGTCTTCATGGTCTTGTGTGGTTCATAATTTTAAGATGCACATTCCTCATGAGTGTTATTGTTCATCTTATAGGCCTGTGCTGTTGACTTCAAGGTGATCCCCTGTGGTTTGGTGATTCCCAGCTCCAGGTTTGAAGGGTGACTGAGGGCCATATTGTTGGGGGTTGCATAAGTGTCTATCATACAATTAAGTCTGATCTTTTTATGATATTGAATTTTGTTCTATATTTTTCTCCCATTCTGCTCAGGATCTTCTGTGGTCCTGATCAGAACAGTCAGTAGTGGTAGTCAGGTACCATCTAGTTCTTTTGATCTCAGAGTAGTAGAGGCTGTGGTTTATGTGGTCCTTCAGTCCTTTGTACTATTTCCTTGAGTCTTCAATTTTCTCCATTCTTCTGTCTTCCAGATGAAGAGAGACCAATCGTTAGAATGTAATTTAATTCTTATGGAAATATTATAAGATAGGTAATATTTGTGTCCTCCTTTTATAGATTAGAAGGAGCCCTGATGGCAGAGTGATTAAGCATTCAGCTGTTAATCAAAAAGTCAGCACTTTGAGCCTACCAGCTGCTACATGGGAGAAAGATGTGGCAGTCTATTTCCATGAAGATTTACAGCCTTGAAAATTCTATGGAGGAGTCTTGCTCTGTCCTATAGGGTTTCTGTGAGTCAGAATCAACTTGAGAGCAATGAGTTTGCTTTGGTTTTGGATTTATAGGTTAGGTAATTGAGGTCCAGAAATACTAACTGATTTGACAATCTGCTGGAATGTAGCAGAGCCAAGGTGTACATGCAAGGAATGTGACTCCAGAGAGCCTTCTCCTAACTTCTTGTTACATATCTTGATAAAGGGAAGCTATTTTATTTTTCTTATAGGTATGATAAGATAAAAGGACATCATGTTTTGTAGAGAGTTGGCAAAAATGAGAGAAATCCTCCATGAGATGGAGTAACACAATTGTCAAAGCAATGGACTCAAACAAAGTAACAATCTTGAAGACCACATAGGACCAAGCACTGATAGCACTATACAACAATAACATAGTATTACTATTATAATTACTCTCAGGTTCTTTTCTTATACACCTAAATTTATTCTTTTCATTCTTTTGGGTAAAATTTATAGTTAAAAATGTTCATTTCATTTAATTCTAGGCAATTTGGCTTTTTTAGCTGCGGCTACCTCTATTTTATGACATCATTTTCAACAATTTGCGTAACTATGTGATGTTCCCAAAAAAAGGTTACACACCATTCCTCTTTCTTTTTTTTTTTTTTACACGTTATTTTCTTTATTTTTTATAGTGATTTAGGTGAAAGTTTACAGAGCAAATTCATTTTCTATTCAAAAGTTCATACACATTGTTTCATAGCATTGATTGCAATCTGCACAATATAACAGCTCTCTTCCCATGTCCTCCCTGTGCTTATGTTTTCCCTGTGACCTTCTTCCTATGCATTCTTGCCCTCTGAGTTACCTCTCTATGCAAACGCTGCCCTTCTGATCTCCCACAGTTGTTTGTTCTAAGGAGTGTACAAACCTGGTGTTAATGTGCATCTTATGTGCATGTACATTGTTTGGCTGGAAGCCACAGGACTGAGTTTAATCCTGGACCTGAAGGATGACTAGGGGCCATATTCTTGGGGGTTTTACTATTCTATCTGGAATAGTAAAAAGCCTGGTCTTTTATAATTTCTTATATTAAGTTTTTTTCCACATATTTCTCCTATTCCATCCAGGACCTCCTATTTTGATCCCTTTCCAAGTGGGTGACAGTGGTAGTTGGGCACAATCTAATTCTTCTGGTCTCAGGGTCAAGTAGGCATTGTCCACTAGTCCCTGAGACTAATTATTTCCATGCATCTTTGATTTTCTACTTCTTCTGTGCTTTTTTTTTTTTTTTTAATTGTGATTTGGGTGAAGATTTACAGAGCAAATTCACTCTCGATACAGCAGTTCACATATACTTTGTCTCATGTCATTGACCACAGTTTACCACAATGCAACAGCTCCCCTCCAACTTCCTCCCCATGGTACCACTTCCCA
>NW_006922519.1:45221-52346 GCF_000298275.1 Orycteropus afer afer | reverse complement strand
ATATAAACCTTAAAAACAAAATATGAAATGCATTTAAAAGTATGTTTTCCTTCTTTTTGTTAATAGTTTTCAAAACTTATCTATTCTTTCAGTAGATCATAAGCACTCACATGCCCCCAATTTCTAATGATTTCCAACATAATTCATTTTCATTGATATTACACTAATTGTAATAATGAGAAGAAAGAAAAAGCTAGAAACACAGGCCCTCACATTAAGTTTTCCTTCAAAATCACTCTGATTACTATCTAACAATTACCTTCCTTATTATCTTTGTTATGTGGAATGGCTATTGTAGAAATATCACAAGTGGGTAGTTTTAACAAACAAATTTATTTTCTCACAGTCAGGAGAATACAAGTTTGAACTCAGAATTCCACCTCTGGGAGAATTCTCTCCCTTTGTTAACTCTAGTTAGTTAGTTAGTTAGGTGTCATCGAGTCATTTCTGACTCATAGCAACCCCATGCACAGCAGAACGAAACACTGCCTGATCCCACGCCAGCTCCACGATCCCTGCTATACTTGAGCCAATCATCACAGCCACTGTGTCAATCCATCTCATTGAAGGCCTCCCCCTCTTTTGTCGACCCTCCACCCTACCAAGCATGACATCCTTGTCCAAGGAATGATTCCTTCTGACAACATGACCAAAATAGGTGAGATGAAGTCTAGCCATTCCCACTTCCAAGAAACATTTCGGGTGCACTTCCTCCAGTATTTGTCTCTTGAGTTTCTGCTCCTGGGTGATCTTCATGGGGCTTGGTATCTCTCTTTGCCCATCTATGCTTGTAGAATCTTACTTGTAGAATTTCTTTTATATTTCAAAAGATACTGACTGAAGACAAATCTTCACTATTACTCTAACATTAACATAATGAAGAAAGTACATTCCCAAATGGGATTATAACAATAAGTATACTCAGCTATTGAGTCAATTCCAACTCATAGTGACCCTCATTTCATTTCTAAGGCTATAAATCTTTCCAGGAAGCAGACTGACTCATCTTTCTTCCAAGGAATGACTGGTGAGTTCAAGCCACTGATCTTTTAGTTAGCAGTCAAATCCTTTAAGCACTACACTACCAGAGCTCCTTAGAACCCTATGTACAGGGGTCAGAATTTACAACACATATTTTTAGGAGACACATTTCAGTCCCTAACCCCTACCTCTTCTTCAATTCCATTACCTTCCTCAACCTTTCCTTGTTTTATTTTTCTCCTTTATCATTCCCATTCTGTCACACACACCCACATTTCTTTATTATATCCAGTGTAGCACTGCATTTGCTTTGTTCCTCTCTAATAGTCTTCTTTTTAGTGATTCCCAAAAGGATCTGAGAAGAAAATTTCATCATGTTCCAATTGGCAGCTGTAAGTGCAGTTGGAGTTCAGGATGTGGTTGGTCTTCCTCTGATGCTACATTATACACATTTCTTCATCTGGTTCTGTTACTCTTGTAAAACCACAAGTCATTTCTAACCTCTACTCCAATTCCATTTATTTTAACTAATGTAACATTAGTTTAATTGATAATTCTTATTTCTTTATTTTAATGCCATTTACATACTTAGATAAAAATTATTTACAATTCACACCATCTGCATGAATTATTATTCCCATTCTACAAAGACTTAAAAGAAGAAAAAGAGGTTAAATTACTTTCTCAAGGTGACATAGCTAGATGGTGACAGGCAGGTCTTGCAAATATGACACCTTCTGCAGAGAACCACATTGCTTTTAAGTTGTGACAGAATAAACATGATAGTTTTAAGATAGATTATTCTTAATTTAAAGAATCAAGCCATTATAACATGCTCTTTGGAAGGATTTAACTAGTGAAAATTTACTTCTTGCAAGGATTCTTATTTTAACTCAACTATCATAATCTTTCCTTTATGTAAAACTTCTAAATATGCATAAATTCCTTTTAAAATTCTTGACGAGACAAACACAGATTTTCCCCTAGTGACAAATAAAATGATGCTATGTTCATTCTTCATCACAACCAGATCATCATAAAATTGTTGTACAATTAAGGTTTCTTTAGTAGAAGTAAATTTATAATGAATATTCATGTACTTTTTTTATATATAAATTGTTTAAACATTTCCTATGACTAGAAGACTTAATTCACAGGTAAATTCACTCAAAACATGCAATTTTAACTTAGCTCTTCAATTTACATTGCTCTTAAAATGGAATATTTAAATAAATCTTTCTTAACTTTATAAATAGTCACTTACATCAACAAGCAGTTTCCATGTCAATTCTGGTCCTACCCACTTCTCCTTCATTTAAATGTAATAATATCTAAGAGCTATTCCACTGTAAGGGAGTTCTGGTAGCATAGTGACTAAGGCACTTGACTGCTAACCAGAAGGCTGGAGGTTCAAACCCACCAGTCACTCCTCGAAAGGAAGATGGGGCAATCTACTTCCGTAGTGATGCTGCCTCGGAAACCCAAGGAGGGGTCGTTATGAGTCGGGTCCGACTCAACGGCACATAACAACAACAACATTCCACTGTAAAACTTTCAACAACATGACTATAACAGCAATTTCTTGGGGTTTTTTTTATTTTTATTTTTATTGTGATTTGGGTGAAAGTTTACAGAGCAAATTCACTTTCCAAACAGCAGCTCACATACACTTTGTCTTATGGCACTGACTACAATTTCCCACTTCTTCCCCATAATTACCTCTTCCCTGTGTCCTTCCCTCCCATGCATTTCTGCCCTCCAGCTGTCTCCATGTGCATACACACCGCTTCTATTCTCCCATGATTGATCTCTCCAAAGAGTGTATCTACCTAATGTAAATGTTCAGCTTATATATCTGTCTTTTATTTATCTGGGAGCCACAAGAGTAGGTTCAACTCCAGACCTGAAGGGCAACTAGGAGCCATAGTCTCACTGGTTCCATCAGGCTCTATTAGACCAGCAAATCTGGTCTTGTTTATTATTATGATTATTAATGATTTTGAGTTTTGTTCCACATTGTTTTCCCACTATATCCAGGATCTCTTACAGAAATCCCCCTCTGAGTGGTTAACAACAATTTCTTGTACAAACAAATTGGAAATTAGACATCAAAATTCTGTTCTGAATATCGACTTGATTCCTGGTGGCACAATGTTTAAGTACTTGGCTGCTAACCAAAAGTTCAGTGGTTCAAATCTACCAGTGGCTGCATGGCAGAAAGCCCTGACAATCTGCTCCTGTAAGGATTACTTGTTGCCATTGAGTCAATTCTGACTTACAGTGACTCCTCAGGATAGAGTAGAACTGCCCTGCATGGTGTCCAAGGCTGTAGTATTTATGAAAGTAGATTGCCAGGTCTTTTCCTCTGCTGAACAGCTGGTCAGCCTAGAGAACACTATAGTGCAGTTCTATTCTGTCCTATAGGGTCACTCTGAATCAGAATCTAACAGACAGCAAGTCACTACCACCATCACCAAGACCATCTTCTTAGATTCCCTGATATCTTTCTCTAAAACATGTGATTTAGCTATTAATTGAGTCTTCCTTTTTGTATCATTTAGATGGGAAAGGTTATGTTTGATAAAAAGTATTCCCCAAATCTCAGTGGTAGAGAACTAAAATGAACTGTTTTGGTTTGCAATATGTATTTATTGAGGGCCATGGTATGGGGCTCAGCTCATCATAATCACCTTGAGTACAAGGCCAATGGAGCCACCATCTCAACTGCTCATAGTAGCTGGAAATATTATTTGACCTCTTTCCACCTGGCCCCCTTTCCCAAAAGTATTCTCTTTGTTTTTGAAAGTTTCTGCCTTTTATTTTCTCTTTCTTCCTCAATACTGCTACTTACAACCCTACAGCTCCATCATGCCTGATTAAGAATTTCTTGGTTTTATTTATTATCTCTTTGTGATAGTTGGAGCTGTGTGTCAACTTGGCTGGACCACAATTCTGTGTGATTTAAGCAATTGTGATGTGAGTTGTTCCCATGATGGGATCAGATGCATATGTTTTGAGCAGCCAATCTGTTGAAAGGGAGTTTCCCTAGGGGAGTGGCCTGCTTCCAGTATATTTATGGACATCCTGGGAAAAGAGACACTCTTCTGTGGATCAAAATTCTGTTATGCTGCTTACAACTGTCCAGGAGCGAACAATCTGCCATTTGGCTGGAGATCTTGGATTCATCATTCATTAGTCAACAGCCAGTATACTGCCTGCCAACCTTGAACTCATCAGCCCCTGCAGCTGCATGAGTCGGAAAAAGCCTCCAGCTTAACATTTGATCCAAGAACTTAGGACTTGCCAGCTTCTATAAGTGTGAGAGCCATTTTCCTAAGATAAATGTCTCTTTTTCTTTTCTCTCTCTATATATAAGCTTTACTGGTTTTGCTTCTCTAGAGAACCCAATCTAACACACTCTCCTCTTAGAATTTTCCAGTTGTAACTGAAAACAGAAGTACACTATGTTTCCATCTGAAGATGGAGAATTATAGTGATGCTGGAATGATTTGCATCATCAATTACATGCTTAGCCCCATATATGTGTATATGTTCCTTCTGCTTGTAGATTGGTAGCCAGAGTTTTTACATGAGTATACCTAACTACAGTAAGCTAGGAAACTCAAATCTACTGTAAGTCGAGAGTATAAAGACAGAACTATTAAGTGATTGACCAACATTACTATCTAGATCATCTACTCTCTAGTTATTATGTTTGCTTCACTTTGCTTTCTACAGCACAATTCACTTATTCACTCCAAAAGGGAGATAATGTCAAAGTTCCATCTAGACAAGGCCTCCCTCAGAATCCATGATATCTATAATGATGAGCAGTAATTACTACATGAAGTGCAGATATTATGACTCTTTTACCCAGAAATAAACAAATCTATGATGATAGGACAAAAAGAGGACTATCAAAATAAATAAATGTGAAGAAAGGAAAATGCAGAGTTGTTGGTACAATAATTTTTAAATTTCATTGGCAGAAGTGGCAAAAAATCAATCAGTCAATCAATAAAAAGCCTAGTACTGTGTGATGTGAATTTATCTCAGTTAGGATCTCCTTCTACTCTGGAAGCAGGTCAGTTGTCATTTGGTCTCTTGGATCATTAGTTATGCCTTCCAAGTTTTAAAAAAGAAAAG
The DNA here is from genome assembly GCF_000298275.1 of Orycteropus afer afer. Lineage (NCBI taxonomy): Eukaryota > Metazoa > Chordata > Mammalia > Tubulidentata > Orycteropodidae > Orycteropus > Orycteropus afer. The sequence continues at coordinate 47,219 of NW_006922519.1, read as the reverse complement.
AGAAAAGAAGGAAGGAAAGGAGGGAAGGTGGGAGGGAGAGAGAGCAAGAAAAGATAGAAGAAAGGAAGGAAGGGAGGGAGGGAGGGATGCAGGAAGGAAACGATAGAGAGGGGAGGGAGGGAAGGAGGAAGAAAGAACCATTTGCCATTGGTCCAGATGACGCCAACCCCATGTGATTCAGAGCATAATTGTGATCCATAGGGTTTTCAACTGCTGATTTGTGAGAAGCAGATCACTAGGCCTTTCTTCTTAGGTACCTCTGGATGGACTTAAACTTTCAACCTTTCAGTTAGCAACCAAATATCTAAACTCTTTGTACCACTATTATGGATTTAATCATGTCCCACAAAATATGTGTTGTAAATCCTAACCCCTGTAATTGTGGATATAATCCCATTTGAAGGGTTTTCTTTGGTATAATAGGGTCACATCAAATTAGGGTGTTTTAAGCCAATCACCTTTGAGATATAAAAAGACCAGATTAGGCAAGAGAAGTATGGCACAAACAGAATGGAAGAGTTATGCTATGTGAAGATCACCAAGAAGCTGAGACAAAGATTTTCCCTCAGAGTGGACAAAGAGAGCCTTTCTCCAGAGCATGTGCCCTGAATTTGGACTTCTAACTTCCTAAATTCTAAGAAAATAAATATCTGATCTTTAAGGCCACCACTTGTGATATTTCTGTTATAGTAGCTCTAAGAACCTAAGACAATCACCCAGAGATTCCACCCTCCCAACATAACATCTGTCTTTTGTTACCTCACCGAATCTGAAATGGATATTGAGACTGTTTTCCTTAGGAGCTGATTAGTAGTCTTACCCTGCTTCTTGGCTACAGAAAGTTGGGAACTCAAGATATAGTCACAATTATTATTTGCCCAGGCTCATAGTTCTTTGGGTAGTATAATTATCTCAAAATGCTAGTTTATATCTATTGGATTCTAGGATGTTCCATGTGCCACAAGCTACATCCAGGGTTAATTTCAAACAATGCTTCTCTCTTAACTATGAGTATCTTAGTATCCCACTAAACCGCTCATGTTTTAGTGGGAAAGTCATAGCCTTGATAATTTTTTCCTTGAGATTTTTTTTTTTTTTTTTTCTAATCAAGTGGTTATAACTCCTACCACCTTAATCTACCAAGAGGCTTTAACAATGAATATGACAGGAAAACCTTTGATTGGATTCTTACTGTCTGGCTGAGATTTTTAATTGTTGTTTGTTGTTCAACAGAATTCTAAATATTATTGTTCAGTGGTCAAGGTTGAAAAGTAATTGCTTTTCCCAATCTTACAATTTCTCACATTTTTGAACTCTTTCTAGACTTTCTCATCCTTGCTTACAAATTAGCTGATTATTTTCCGATTCATCTCTTTCTTATAGCACCTTCGCAAGTGTTTTCAACAGTTAACGAACATACAACACTAACATTATAATTCCCAAATTCTTTCCTTAAAATGACTAGGTCAGGAGATAAATCATGCACACAGTGAAAATCACTTCTGACAATTTTATTATGTGTTTCTCCATGTTTAATATAGATAAAATCTAGTGGTGAAAGGGTTAAGCACCAAGCTGCTAACTGAAATTTTGGCAGTTAGAATCCAACCAATGGCTCTGCAGTGGAAGAACCTGGTGATCTGCTCCTATAAAGATTACATCCTAGGGAACTCTATAGGGACAGTTCTAGTAAGTCACATGGGGTCACTATGAGTTGAAGATTGACTCGACAACAAGCAACAAGAAGCTTCTAATAGCAGTTTCCTCTCCATCATTGTCAAATTTGTATTAGTTAGAATAGATTAGTTTAGGCTGTGATTGAGAAAACAGAAAACAAAGAAATGTTAATACTTTAAAAAAACAAAGTTTAGTTACTGTTATATGCTCACCATGTGTCAACAGGAGCCTTGGACACATCTTCTCCACTTAGATAGTCTACTATTGTTGTTATTGTCAGGTGCTGTTGAGTCAGATCTGACTCAGTGACCCTATGTACGA